>NW_010117254.1:0-6114 GCF_000699245.1 Pterocles gutturalis
TAGAGGTTTGGGGATGCAGGGCTTAGGGTAGTTGACCTAATAACAGGCAGTCTCTGTCATTAACCTCATCTTGTCCTGTGTTGGTGGGAGTCTGCTTCAGAAGTTTATGAGCAAGTAAACCTTTTAGATTTGCCTGTCTCCTTAGTTCTTGAGTATCTGATAATATTTACAAATCTGTTATTAAGCAATAAACCTAAAATGATTTGACCTGTGACTTCCTTCCCAGTGTGCTTCACACGCTGGGGAGATAACCATCATTTAAACCTTTTAGAAGGTTCTGAATGATTAACATTTCAGTTTTAATTTCCGTTGTCCTTTGTAAAATCTCCCATTATTGCAAATTCATGTCCTAATACGTAAATTTGTCCTTGACGATGCTGTGGTAAATTGGTCAAGCATCATAGGGTAGCATACAGTCATTGTACTGAGTAGTAGGGTATATTTTCTAGACTTGTGTTTCGTAGTTTGCTTTTGAAAATGTTGTCAAAAAAGAAAATCAGGAGATTTATTCTTGATTAGTATTTTGAGTGATTTTTTAGACTTAAAATAAATGTCAAATTAAAGTGAGATTTTTTTAAAAAGTCTAAACCAGATCAGTTGCCATTTAAAAAGTGTCAAGATTAAATATTCAACTGTTTCAGTTGTTTTTAAAACAATATATGTGCTTTGGGTTTTTCTTAACCTTGATATACCTTAGTCTAACCTTTCTAGATTCAGTTTGGCAAAATATAATCACATAAAGAAAGAATGGCATCTAATGTGATTTCTAGATGCCCTCCTGCTGCAGCCGCAGGAGGATGCGGGTCTCTGGAGTTCTGTGTGTCACATCTGCCAGTCCCACAGGGACATCTGAGGCACCCTAGGGCATCAAAATGATACTATATGCTCATGTTTGAGGAACTGAATCTTATCCTCTTCAGTTATTTTAATTTAATATTTTATATTTAGTTATTTATGGAAGTTAACCTGAGTCTACATGCATAGCTGAAAGGACATTTTGTCAGAAGTGTTCCTTAGCTCCAACACACCTCTAATATTTCTTTCTAGAGAAGCTCAATTATATATGCTGGCTGCTAATAATAATACCATTTGAAAACTCGCTATTGCCCATTGCTTCTCAGAAATTTTTACTTTTCTCAGAAATAAATAGGCAATGAAGACAGATTATGCCTTTTAGGTGTTCAGTAAAAAGCTAGTTGTTACTCCAGTAAAAAGTTGGACCAAAAAGCATTCTGGGAACTTGTAACAGGCACTGTAATTGTCTCTCCCAGTAGGCACAACATGATCTAACATGCAGTTTAATGATTGAACAGGAGGTCAAGGGATTTGGACACCAACCACTTTTAAGGCTGTTTTAAGTCCTGATCCAAAGGTGGTTTACTAAGTAACAAAAACTTGCTGCTGACTTTAGTGAATTTTAGATTAGGATTGTACAGCCTTAAGTCTGGTAGCTTTCTGTACTGTTTAATATCTGGGAAGACACTGAGACTTGGGTAATGTTGTTGTCAGAGCTGTATCTGTAGTACTGACATATACATACACATAAATATCCATGTGGGTGCGGAACAGAGGTGAAATATGCATACTCTCTGGGTTGCCTCTGTTCTAAACGAGAAGGTAAACAATTCATAACTCTGTTATTAAAACATATTTTGACAGAAGTGGGTTGCAGGAATGGTCATGCAAAAGGAAAACTGTATGTAGCAGGGATGCAGCTGTGAGACGGGGAGGTTAGAGCCCTCTCTGCAGCCAGAGGAGGTTGTAAGAGGAGGGAGGTGAGAAGAAGGTAGCTGTCCTGCACCTGGTGTGAGTAGCTGGTCTGAAGCCCGAGGTACAGAAGTACTCACTTCTCAGCTGCCTCATGATCATCACCACTGTGCCATACCCTTGACCCAAGGAAGAAAAGACAGTTCTAATGCTAAGAAATTAGTTTCATCTCAATGCTTTTTTAGTGCTTGTCCTCGAGTCAGTGAGGTTGTCCTTTACCTTTGGGAGTGTTTTATGTGGCACAGTAATAGATTAGCCAAGAAATGCTGAACTTGTGCAGTCTTCTCAGCTTTGCACACCCAAGTAAGTCTACTCAGTCTGTTCTGAGCAGGGATGTGACATTTTTTGTGTGGCAAATGGAATATTTCTGATAGGAAGTTTTCATACCAAGTCGCTACTAAAGAGGATAAGATTCAATTGCTTGTACATAAGCATATAGTATCATTTTGATGCCCTACGATACCGTAGATGTCCCTGTGGGACTGGCAGATATGACACAGAAAACCCCAGAGACCTCCATCCTTCTGAGGCTGCAGCAGGAGGCAAGGCAAGATGCTTCAGGGCATTTAGAAATTATACCAGGTGTAATTCTTTTTGTCTGTCTGTCAGTGGTTATATTTTGCCAAACTAAAGTTTTAAATGTATTCCTGCTTCTTACAGGAATATGAAAAGTCTGACAAATCAATAGTTCCTGGACATTTTGAGTATCTTGCATTGGATGCGAGGAGGCTTTTGTCTTTTTATCCATATATAATGGATAAAATGTCATTTTACATGACAAAGGTATTATACAGAAAAATAATTGCTGTTTGTAAAGTGTTCAGTGCTGTAGTAAGCCCATCATAACCCCACCTCCCCAAGGAATTAATTCCAGAATATCTAAAAGATTTTGGAATAGTGACTAGTAAATAGACCCTCTGACTGAGAGATCACTGTGCACTGAATGAGAAAAAGGGAGAGTGAGTATTTATTCTGATACGATCTCTTGCCTGTTTCAAGCAGTAAAGCTAAATGAGCTCTCAGTAGCTCCATGAGACGGCATGGCTCTTCTACTGGGATGAAAAGCAGGGCTGGAGTCCTCTGGGCAGTGCTCTGTGCTACCCTGTGTGCAGGCTGCTTCCCAGGAGGATGTGTCTGGGGCTTGTGTTTAGGGTGCAGTGATTTCCTCATGGCTCTGGAACGGGCAGGAGGCAGGGATGTGGGAAGTGTTCCATGGCGCAGGTGGGGTCAGGGATGCTCAGCTGGACATGGGGGTCTCCACAGCAGAGAAAACCAAACTCCGGGCAGAGAGCAAGCAAGGAGCCTGACTGCAGTGTAGGGGTTGATACTCAGTTAGGAATGGGAAGTGGGATTCACGTCCAGATTACACTTTGTAAATAAATAAAGTTATTGAGAGAGAGCACCTGTGGCAGTCATGTATTTCCTTAGTCAGTCTTTTTGATTCTGTCATATCCCCTACTGGAATACCTAACTGGCCTCAGTAGATCTTTCTAAAAATGAGTGCCCACGTGCAGGGTGGTACAGCACTTCTTCCTGTCTCTGTTGTATTACTCTGTCAACAATTCAGTTCTCCCTTTTGATTTTTTTTTTTATTTATATGTGCATATTCTTAGCCTTTTGGGTGTTGAAAGTGTCTTCAAATTTTATCAAAATCCTCCTAATTAGTGAAAATATTAAGTGTAACCATGCTTAAATAGGTCGTTGAACTTAATATGGACCAATAGTTCAGCTGTCAGCAGTGCCTATTGACTTTTCCCCATGCTGGTTTCTTTTCCACCTTTTAATTGTTACAGTAAATTCCATTTTCTGTATTTTAGCTGATGGTTCTCTGACATAGTAACATATGCTTTATTGTATTCCAGTATAATTTAATCTTGTCTAATTTGCAGTTGATAAATCCATGTCATGCTTTATCCATTCCCACCTTGTATTTCTGCAGCTTTGCACTTTATTATATCAACCTTTGAAAGAGTCTGTGGTTGTCAAACTCTCTCTACTATTTAACTGTCTTCTGTAAATAGATCAAAGCTGGGTTTTTCATGCTCCGGGCCAAGCAAATATCCATAATGTGACAGTTTAAAATTAAAATCTTACCATCTTGACATGTTATTTGTACTGATTCTGAGCAGGTGATGAATCAGGTCCCCTGTAATTAAAATATTTAAAGTTCTTTTAAGCTTTTCCTGAGATAAAATGGGATCTGGTTGTTTTCATTTCTCTCAGTAGTGACTGCATGCTTCTCCTTACTGATGACAACTGAGGTAGTGTGTTCATGTGTCTTCTAAGTCGTCCCTCCGGTGTCTTCTGCCTTTACCTTATTATGGCTTCTGAGCATTGTCCCAGTTTGTATCCTGTCCTATTCCTCTTTTCCCTGCAGCCTTTAATTCTCTTTATAGGGTCTAATTCATCTTGATTTTCAGCAATTCGTAATTTATACTTTCAGACCAACAAATGTATGGACCTTTTAAGCTCATTTTAGTCCTGTTTCCTTTCAATAGTGGGATGAATAATTTGAATGTGAATAATGTAAATTAAGAGAAAAGCAAATCAAATGCATGTTCTATAGCTTTGAGTAGGTGTCATCCAAAAACTTTTGAAATGGATGGAGAAGTTTCCATTGACTTCAGTGACTTACTGGTCAACTCATGCCAGCAATGGCAAGCGGGAGCATATTTATGATTGGTTTACTTGAAGGTTTTAAAACTTAGCATAATAAAAAGTAAGACAGTAATCTTTAATGGAGGTAATAAAGGAAGCTCCATGTCTATGTGGTGAAAATAGAGGGCGTTTTATGATACTGTCAGGGTCTGTTATTTATTGTGAAGAGTAAGTTCGGAAGTTCAGTCTTGTTCATAGCTTTTTCAAAATAACACTTTCAGAAGAGTTGCATTGCTGAAGTGGGAGAATGAAAAATAAGAACTATCAACAGAAAGTAGTTTGGGGGCTTTTGACCTTTGATTTGACTGTGGATTAGAATAAATTTTATCCAACTCTCTTTACGGAAATGTGGTCCCTGAATGGGTGGATTCATTCTGATGGAGGGACGAGATCCAAACCCCCAGTGCCTCTCAGAGCTCAGTCAGCCAGGATGCAGCACAATCTGCCTTTGATCTAGCCAAGCTTGTGAAAATGTGCTAGACGTGATGCCTGAACAGTAGGCCAACTGAAGTCTCAGCAGGCTTTTCAATTAACAACCAAGTCTCAAATGAAAAAGCACTGAATTAAATAGGTGAATGCTGAACTTGGAGAAAGCTACTAAAAATTTCATCTTGGCATCCAAGTGGAACAAAAGGTATCTTAAGAACATGGACAGATCGAGGGCCATTTTGCAGGAGAAAATAATAGGCACATTTCTCCTTCAGCTACTGGGAAGTATCCTATCTTGAGAGTAAGCCCAGAGAGCTAGGTGACCTCTCTTTACTGCCTTTCACAGCCTTCTCCTGAAAGAGCTTTGCTCAGGTCAACCTGTTTTCCTGGTTTTAAATAATGAATATTTGAGGATGTTAACAACTTTGTTTCAGTTGATTTCGAAGAAAATTATCAAAATACTTATCAAGTTATATCTGAGATCGGCTAGCAGTTGAGTAGATTCATATAAATAGTGTTGGATAGTGCAGTGCCTTGTGCTCTTCACCTGCACGGCAGTGGGGCTCCGACAGGTTAAAACTTGCCAGAGGAGGGGTCACCGGTGCTTTGTGATGGTGGGGATGCTGCAGATGGCTCTCCTGTTTCAGATTCTTGCTGGAGACTTCCAGCAGGTCATTTGCAAGGCAGTAGGAAAAATACTTTCTATTTCATGGACTTGGGAACAGGACTGTCACTGTTTCATTTGGACATCTGAGCTAAGTTAGCTAATTCAGAGTGGGAAACAGTATAATGTGTTATTCTTAGTTACACTAGCATAAAACCAAAGGACTTCTTTAAGGTCCTATAGAGGATAGGTGAAACCCATTTTTTTTATACTTAAATTAGCATGGAAGCGAGCTTAGGAGGTGGAATCATTGGCTGCAAGAGAAAACATTTGTAAAGACAGCCTCACTTCAGTTAGCCAGCTGTCTTGTTTATTATTAAATTATATAGCTATCTTTCACTCTAATTGTGTTGAACTGTGTATGTCTTTTCTGAATGGAAACAAAAGGTTGTACCTGTAAGGCAAATGTGGTTGGCTAAGTAGAAGAGGTGAGACCTCAGCCAGAATTGGTTCATTCCCAGCAGCTGTGAAACGCTGAATGGTCACTGCCCGCATTACACCAAGAACCACAAAACTGTGCTGAGCTGCAGATTAGCTGAAGTGTTATTAGGATTTTATCCGTACTGTGACAATTAGAGGACTGAGACAAATATATA
>NW_010117255.1:0-13358 GCF_000699245.1 Pterocles gutturalis
ATATGCCTAGAAACAGCATCAAGAATAACACAAAGTCACCAGCCTCTTAGAGTGGCTATGTCAGATGTCCAGCATCCTCCGTGGGGGTCTTATGCATCCCCCATCAGGCAAGTAAACCCAAGGTTCTGTCCTGCGTTTCACGCCCAGCTCGGTGTGTCACACACAGCTAGCTGAGGGCTGGATTCAGCCACCTGCCTGCAGCACCCCTGTGCTCTGCCTAAGGCAAAGCCGGCCAGGGAGACTGGAGTGTCCCGTGTCAGTGTTGGACAGCTCGACAGGGATGGGACACGTGGAGCCAGTAGAGAAAACAAGGACATGGGGAAACTTTGCCACATATCTTCTGTGGACACACATACACCTGGATGAGTTTAGGAAAGAAACAGTGTAGAGGAGATGCAATGCAACCCTTCATTATGTAGTCAGCAGGTGAACAACTCTGAGACCTCCTACGTTGAGGTACTCCTACACTTTACATCTGCTGAATACATACATATCACAGACAGCAGAACTGAGAGCAAATAGATGTACCATGGATTGAGAACATGTCCTATACGAGAGCTGACACTGTCACTAGAGTTTGCTCATGGGATCACAGTGGGGCAACAATTTATTCTTATTTTTATTTTTACATTTACTTTTGCCTTTATTTTTATTTTAGATTTAGTTTATTTAAAGGTGGGAAAGAAGCAGACAAGACATTTTAACCTGTGACACTGTAAACAAAAAAGTCAGTGGGGAAGATTTACAGAAAAATATTAATAGCAATGTACACAATAATGAAGCGAATTAGTAAAGCAATTAAAGCTCATCAAGTTGAATAATTGCTGGCAACTGATTTTATTAATGACAGAAAGATCCGAAAACTCCATAATAAAAGTCTCTGGGCAAAACAGAGTCTGCTTCGTCTCCCTAAGAATTTCAGGAGGAATAAAAGAGCATGGTCCCAGTTTTCTTGCTCAGGCTAATCTCCTTGCAATGATACCTTCAGTCAAAGAGCTCGGCTTTAGAATCATAGATGAGATATTTTTCAACGACAGCTGCTAGTCACCCATAGGACATGTCACCATAACAGAGAAAATCCAGTTCTGTCCTAATTAAAGGTCATTTCAGGGTTAATGTTATATTCTAAGCCTTCCATACAGTAGCAAGGCCAGAGACAAACAGATTCTGAACCCTTTGTGCATATCAGAAAATCCTGTGAGAAACTGTTTATGTTTTATGCATATTTTTTATATCATTAGCTCTCTAATCAGTTTACAAAAAAACATTCCTAACACAATTCACTCTCACAAAACAGAAGTATCTAATAATACAGGATATTTCTATCCTGCTCCCACATCTAGGGTAATTATGTCATTTCCTATACTGAAATAGTTTAAGTAGTTCGACTGTGGGTACACTCACCTTGAAATGCAGCCTACCCTTCTCTCAGCTTGAGCAGAACTATTGTGGCAGTTGTAGAGTGTGACACCTAGAATGTATATTAGGTAGGAGTACTGAAGAACAGACTAAAGATATGGGTTCGAAATCCTGACAGTACATAAAAGGATATGAAGAAGACTGGCCTAGTTATTTCTAACACTACTTGTTTGTGCTTGTGAGAGATGCTATAAAAATGTAATGCCTCTTAAATCACAGCAAGATCCATTCAGAAAGGGCTGCCCAGGCTGGCACTGTGCCTTTGAGACAGGCCAATAGTGGGCACAACAGCAGTATAAGAACAGGGCAAATACCAAGTTACCCTTCTCCCAGTACATCCTCCTACTTCCAGCAAACTCTGGTTTGGGGACTTCCTGAGCCAGAGGTTTCCTCTGCTCCTTTGTGCTTCAGAGCAAAGGATGGCTTCATTTGAAACCAAATCACCTCTTGCTCTTTTTATACCATTTATATTTTTATGTATTTACACCAGTTGTCTCTTTTCCAAACCAAAGAGTCCTTGTCAATTCAATGTCTCTTTATAGCCATGCTATTTTAAAGCCCTGATCATACTTGCCATTCTTCTCTGATTAGCTTACACTGGCATATGTGAAAGCAAGTTATGCATTTGATAGCCTTGTGTGTTCAGCACACTCCACTTAGAATATCCGCAACTGAGAAACCAGCTCCTCCCCACACCTCATAGACTGCACATGGCTTCCCAGGCAGAGATTTAGAGAGACTCATATAAGAACGGTGGGAAAAAAAAGTCCTCAGTGTCATTCTTGCTAAGTCCTTCGCTTCCAAAAAGACATGCCTAAGATCCATGATCATGTCAAGTCGTTGACCCCTCCACCACCCAAGATGTCCAGCTATGGAAAATTTTACTCCTAATGGTCAGAATTACTAAAACCATAAGGCTTGTGAAGCAATCTTGTAAGATCAGCAGCATGAGCAAAAGGCACTGCCGCAAGCTCTGCCTGGCGTCAGTTTGCCAACTAGTGTAACCTCCTGCTGGCAAGGTGTCCTCTCTGTTTGCAAGCAGAGGTCAGTACTGATTTAGTGAATTTCAAAGGCTCGGTGCTATTTCTGTTGGGTGCATGTTTTTGTGCTTGACCAGTCTATTCATAGCTTATGTTATGTAGACAGTAGACAAATCCTGAAGCCCTCTCTTTGTGCGGTTGCCTCAATCCATTGTCCCATCCGTGTGTTAAAAGAATAGAAGAAGAGACATGCTGGGCAAGTATGGCAGCATCCAGTTCCTGGGGGCACATAAAATGGCAACAATGATTACTGGTTTAAATAAATATAGCAACAGTGGTGGCAATGCAATCTATTCCTACAGTGAATATAATTTAACATCCATGTTCAGATGCTTCCTGCTATCCATCAATTACTGGATCAGCAAGAAATAGTATGCTCAGACAGAGCCACTTGGGTAATTGCAGTGCAGATAGTAATTATGGCTGTTTAAGGAGCAGACGAGTCAGATGGCTAAAAACTCAAAGGAAAGCAAACAATTTCTGTTTGAAAATCTCAGATTATAATCTTTCATAGTGAGGACTAAGTGATTAAAAATTTTAAAAAAATAATTTTTTGCTTCACAGTTAGAATTTCTATAGCATACATCTGGCAGCTGCATGAAAACAGGAAGCAGAAAGATCAGCTGGATCTGCTTTTTCAGGGACAGTGTCATACCCTCATCTACAGACCTTTTAACAAAGCACTAAACTGAGTCACTGACAGCAAAATGATGGGATTCCCACCATTGCCCTTTTGTGGTTATCCCTCAAGCAATCCCTGATATTAAGTTTTGTCCTGTCACTTTTTTAAAAATTTTAACCACTTACTTTAGCCACTTTAAATATTCTTTCTGTTTCCTTTTGTATGAGAAGAATAAATATATATGTCAAGAGGAGCTTGAGACTAGGTCTTCGCTGGCCTTACACAGAAAGTGCAATTCTGTAATGTATTTAGTGACATCCACTAGCTGACATGCTTAGCCAGATTAAATTTCCAATGGGTATCAAACTAGCAAGCCCTTCTTCAAGCAGATATGTTCTTCTCATCCAATATAAAGGAAAAACAAAACAAAACAAAACAAAAAAAAGAACAATCAAAAAAAAGAAAAATCTAACAGAGGCAGAGAACCTATATAAATAAATTCAGCAAAGCAAAACCAAGAGACAAGTTTCAAACTCCTTTTGGATAAAATGGTTGTTATTGCAACTAGAAGAGGAAGGTATGAAGGGTTCTTGCTGCTCAGGTTGCACAACCTCATACCTAGAGAAACTGGTGTCTTATCCAGCCGTCAAATGTCCTGTTCTCTCCTAGGCAATCTTTAAGTGTGCCAACAGTGCTGTTATTGCCAAAAAAGTCAAAGAATGGCTACAAGACCCTACTTTCTAGAACATGACCTCCTCTGCCAAACCCCACAAAACTGCAGCTCCGATTTGTTGAATTTAATTGTGGCTTAATTCGTAGCAAACTACAGCTTCAGAGTAAGTTCTGTATTTACTGTGCTTATAACAATGCAGAAGGGAGTCCTTCTCACCCTGGGGCAAACAAATAGCAAAGAGAGGAAATGGAAATGTAAGACCAAACTTCAAATAATAAGCAACAAAAGGCACATCCTTGGCCTCCAGCACTTTCCCTGTCCTATGTCTGCTGTTCATTAGAAAAAATAGTTATGAAAGCCTCTTACAAAATTTCTCAAGGATTTTTTTAAATAGGAATTTTTAGGTAAGTTAAAGCAATCACTACCAGATCTCCCAATGTTGAAGTAATAAAAACACTCTTAATTAGTTACAATTTACTTAGATTTTTACCTATAACTGTAATTCTTATTAATTATTTGGATTTCAGACTATTTTCACTAGTATGATAATTTTCCACAAGTTACTCACTTTGCTGTTTCCTTTTCTGATGTTTTCTTCTCTGTTTTCACTTGAGTTTTAAAAGCTGGGCAGTCCATCAACTTCTGTCTGTACACAGCAGCAAAAACCTTAGTTAGTTTTCCACAGTTATGGCCAGGTAACACCTTCTGTGCTTTTAGATCATATTTCATATCAGAAGTGTTACTATATGTGTGTTTTGTTTATAGCCCTGTTCTTCCTTCACAGATATTAAATGAACGCTCAGAAATCCCCATTGTGTGGTAGGTCTGGGGAATCCATTAATCCCACTTAAAAGCCATATCACAGAGACTATGCACAGAGCACACTGGAGAGAAAGAGACCTAAGACTCTGAGAGTAGCACTCTGTTAGGTACCTTCCCTAAGGGGTGTAGTATGGCTTCACTTGCCAGAACTCCGGCATCTGCATCAGTGTTCAAGATAATGCTCTGTATTGTTTAAGCACAGAGCACTTTTGCAATATTTAGTGCTTTTAAATAGTGAAAAAAAGTGAACAAATCTTGTTTGACCTTCTTGAACCTGCTCAGTTTGAAGCCCACACTGCAATGATTTGCTCTGACCAGGAGCCCTCCCTGTCGCTCAGCAGACTCTCTACATCTATTGCAGCAGTCCCTTCAGTAGCAGGTGTAAGCATCAGACAACAGCAAACATGTTGTCGGCAAGAAAATGTGAGTCCAAGGCAGCCTTTCTTTTTAAAAAAAAAAAAAAAAACACCAAGCATATCTTTTCTTCTGCTTCCCAAACAGAAGGTGAATTGTTGGGATGGCTTGGGAGTCACCATGGTGCGTGCTGCTCAGTGCAAAGGTCAGCCTCAGGAACACCCAAACTCAGTTACTGAGTTGTTTTTCCAACCCATGTAGACCCACACAATAACCACAGCAGCACAAGTTCCATCCAAATCTCTCTATTCCCAGGTTCTTATCGGAGCAGATCCAAAGACTGCTTGGAATTGTGCCCAAGCATCAAGTGGCTGAAGCCACACAGCTGTAGATACTAACAATTAGTACCTGGGGCTAAGAGAGCTGCTTTTCTGTACATCTGCCTGGATTTCAGTTATGGTTTTGGTCTTGCTTTTTTAATACAGCCTCAGTTGAACTGAATTACTTCAGCTTGGCCCTACTCTCAAATAAAAAAACATCCTCTAGAGCCTGACAAGATAAGACAGGACAATGACAGACTAGAAGAGTGCAAAAGAGCTAGTTTGGAATACCTGGACTCAGAGAATTGCAGCTAACCTAGCTTTCCTTCATCATGAACTTTGCTTTCTCAGCACCGAGTTCTGATACTGATCAGAAAGGAAAGGGAAAGGGAAGAGGAAAGGGAAAGGAAGAAAGGAAAGGAAATAGACTGGGAGTGTTTCTAGCATGAAACCCAGAATGGCTCCATGCAGTCAGTCCAAGAGGGAGCCTGGAGACTCTGAACTTGCTCAGGAAGAGAGAGACATTTTTAGGAGCTTAAATGAGGAAATATATGAAGTAGAAGAGAGCAGAAGGTAGGAAAGAAAGGGCTTTATCTGGGTAAAGAGGCTGTTTCCTGGAATCCCAGCAGCACTGCTCTTGCTAGCTGAGGTTTGGAGGAACAGTGTGTCAAGCCCACAGGGATACCCCATTGCACAGGCTGGATATGCCATAGCATAGAATCATAGAGTCATAGAATCATCAAGGTTGGAAAAAGACCTCCAGGATCATCAAGTCCAACTGTCAACCCAACACCACCTAACTCACTAAACCATGTCCCTAAGCACCACATCTACACATTTCGCTGAAAAGGGCTAAGGATACAAACATGAACCTGTAAACTTACAACTTCTAAGCAGGGCTACAAGTGCCAGGAGGAAGGAATCCCAGAGCCCTTTAATTGTTCTGTTTGAATATATTTCAGCTACATCTATAATTGTGAGTTAAACAATGCCAGTGAAGGTGCCAGGCCCTGGCACTTGACAGTTCAACTAATAAACTAAATTAACATGTAACATGTTTTGGTCCAAGGTGATTAGCACTCTCCCAAATAATTCACAGGCACAATTTGGATGTTAGCACAGGCCAAGAACAATTCTCTACATCAGGTTAGTGCTCCTCACCATCTCATGGTGTAGGATGGTATGAAAGCTTATTAGTGTGAATCCAGGCTATTCCACACCACTTGGCCCTAGTGTCAAAGAACAACACCAGACAAACTGCATTTGTCAGTGTAAGTATGTCAGTTTGTTCCTTTTTTCAGGGCCCTGCCTTACCTTGAACCCACAAGTGAGCTCATGTAGTTTGTGAAGTCTGTTCACTGTTTGGCTTTCTGAAAGAAAAAATTTAAAACTTCTTCATAATTTCACACTTACTGTGTCTCACACTCATGAGGGATTTGTTGTTTGAATTATTTCTTTTCTAATTATGTTCTTTGTATATAAACAAAGTGCTCTTGTTCCCATGTTATAATAAAATATGACAATCCTTACCCTAAAAATAATGCATATTAATCAAATTGTATTCTTAAAAGGCAGACAGAGGCATGAGTTAAAGCTCTGCCTGGGGCAACCCTTGTTAAAAACTGAATATTTGCATTTGATTTTTTCCAGTAATGATTCTACTTTTTGAAGGAATAAAGAAAGCAGAACTGCCTGTTGCCATCCTGAAGATAGCCCCAGTGCTCCTCACTTGCTGAAGAGGGGCATGAAGAGACAGAAGAAGCAGGCAGGAGAATTAGACTCTGGTAACAAAGAGAGCAGTAGAAAAACTCTTCTTGTTCCATTATGGAGTCCTGGAGTTCACTTTTAGTGTTGTGTTTGTTTATTAGAGCCTCTGAGGACTGCACTAGAAGAATGAAACACTTATGCTCTGATTATTTCAGAATCCCAGGTTTCATCAATACAAGAATGGATCTGCCTGTGAAAATGATGCAGGCCTGAGCACATTAGAAACTCTCTTCTTTGAAGTCCACATTTTGGATGATTCACCATGAGCTTTTACTGATTCACCTCTTGCTGCTTCCCTAACATCCCTTTTCTTACTCCATACTTACACTGAGAGATAACCACTACCATAACAACTTTCATGACTCTTTTCCTAGATCTTGGTGTGTTTTTCCCATTTAAAGACACTTTAAAGTGAATACAGCTGTGTTACCCGTTTTCAATTTTCCCCTCTTTCACTTGGATGCAGAAAAATGTATCCCAGTATGTAAAAATCTGTCCCAGAGTGAAATTCTGGCCCGAGCAGCGTTAATGGCAAAATCTCATCACATTCAGTCAGACACATGGTTCTAATCTGCACTTTAAATAAGTGTTAAATGGAAGTTTAATTATACTGTGTTTCACTGCTACAATCAACTCTTTATTTGTCCCTGCCATGTCTCAAGCACCAAGGTTCTGTTTGTCTGATTTAGTTGCCTATGGGCAAGTGAGTCCGATGTGTTCCTCTTCATCTTGATGATGTTAATTGAGAGTAGCTGACTACGACACAGGGCACGTTGCTGTGGGAGCTCAAAAAGTCAGGCCAACGTGTGCAGTCCTGGGGGATGATGAGCATCTTTAAGTTTTTAAGGAATCAATGCAAGTTGAAATGCTGAAAGGCATGGCTACGGTCAGGAATTGAGCAGGTACATACAATGAACACACTCCTAGAAGGCAGCAAGGAGATGCCCTTCATGTCCAACTGGACATGTCCTTCATGTCCTTCCCTAAAGACATGTCTTTTCCCCATAATACCCTCATTAAGGAGTGAAGAGGCAATGTTGTTTTTCTCAGATGAATGTTTGCAGTCATCAGCATACTCCTGAATTTCTCAGTTTTATCGGGTTACAAGTAATTACCATGCGTCTTATCACCTGGAGTGCCATTATGCAAATTTGCATATGGCTTGAATGCTCTGCTTAGACAAATATTTATCATCATTTAAAGCTTCTCTTGGAAAAGAATATCATACCTTCTGTTCTCCCTTATCACTTCACATGTGCCGTGATTTAAACAGAATCCACAGACGAAGGGAAGGTCTGTGGAGGAGAGGTCTGGTGCCTGCAGAGAAATTCCTTTCAGAATTCTGTAAGAATAAGTCAAAGGAAAACATCATAAATAAATACCATATAAAAAGAAACATATAGTTTAATTTTCCACCTTGCTCAGAATGAATTTCTTTTCTCCCAGCTTCCACTCTGTGTACTTTAGGGCTTCTCCTGAGCCTGGCCAAGAGGGTTTGGTAATAACTGCAGGAATGTTATTACAGAGCAAGACTTTCTCCCATCAAGGTTGCTGGAACATTTGATACCATCCGAAAAAATCTCGGTTATATCTTTGCCTCTGTCAGTTCATGAACTCTCTCAGTGAATGTTCATAGTCAGAATAAAACATGTAGTGGAAAGTCTGTAAGAATAACAAACAAGAAGGATATGGTCTTAACCAGGTTTCCTTTGGAGGTATTAAGGATTATCTGTTTAAGAAGTGAATGAGGACTAGCAATGATACTTCTGCCCAAAAACTAAGCAGCCAGCACACAGTTGCCATCTCTAAGCTCCTGGAGCACACCTCATTTAGAGATCCAGACAATCAACACACTGACAAGTGCAAACATGCACTTGTTTTTGGTGGAAAGAGAAGGAGCAAAGAGAGAGAGTTCTCTTTTGTTAAAACTCTGGGTTTAAGCAAGTATCAAACTTCACTTGAGATTCAGACATAGTTTGAAAGTACAGTAATTTATAAACTGCCAATCTTGGGTTCTTCTGAAATGGCCACTTTGAGAAGGAGGCTGTGCAGGGAGAGGGCAGACCCAGGCTATGCCTGCTTGGCGTGACCTGTCCATGTATAGTGCTTGGGGTTCTGTGAGGGGTCAGCAAAGCTCTCCATACCACAGTGATGAGCTGCTACATCTGGAGCTGGGGTCTTGCAAACATTTCTCTTGATTGGGCAGAGAAGTACCAAATATTGGTGAAAGTAACAAACACTCACCGCTGATTCACCCAGCTAGAAGTAACTTCACCAATCCAGAATAACCAAATAGCTGTGGACCTTCTCTAGGTGTTGGTAGTTCTCATGGGGTCTCAGAAGAAGGCAGCACAACACCATCGCATCAGTTGAGCACCACACCTACTCTTGTTATTGGAGGATGCCACTCATGTTTTTGAGCTGAAAACCCTGTTCTGTATTTACCTGCACAGACTTAGTGTAAGCCAGAATAGCAGACTTTTTTTTTCCCCTAGTTCTTTCTTTCTCTTTCTTACAGAGCACTGCAAAAGATATATGGTGTCTTCCCAAGACACAACATAATGCAGATTTTGATTAATGCAGAACTAGCATCCGAGAAATAGGCGAAGAAAAAAGCAGCTTTTTTCCAAATTATAATAAGAAACTAGCTTAATTTTTTTAAGTCAGGCTGATCTGGTACAAAAAGAGGTAGGTAAACCAGGCAAGGATATTTTGTATCATAAGAACGGAACTTCAAACCACTTCCAGAGGCTAGCGATCTTGGTTCTGTCAGCTGGAGCAAGAGATATGAAGATATATGCATTCAAATAACAATTTTAGATGCCTTGAAAGAGTCAGTCTTTGGTTGAAAGGGTGGTGGTGGAGAAATCTTCGCTAACTAGAAATTAGTAAAATAATTATTTGTTCATTTTCTTACCTGTTTTTCTTTAATTATCTTCTTTGTCATGTGAAATTTACAACTGAAGTTGAACTATAACATAGTAGTATGTTGTTAATGGCTCACATAAATCAGGTAATTTAACTATTTTTACTATTTTTCTTCTTGAAAGCTTGAAGATCAGTTTGAGTTGTCTGCCCAGTTCGAAGAAAAATGTCTGTGCCTTTGTGCGTTGATAATGTGGGAGCTGCAGGAATTGCTGTATTAACCCAGCTGTACCTCAACATATGATTTTCTTAAAACTGATGTGTCCACCTGCTCCAGAGCTATCTGACCCTGCTTGCTCTTAGTATTGGGATATACCTGGAGCTATGCATTTTGTATAAAATAACTTTAAAACACTGTCATTCTCTTAAGTCTCTAACACAGGAAACACTGCACGAGACTTTCAAATATGGTAAAGTATTATTGCTTCCTTCATTTTGGAGGTTCCTTGTTTCAGAAACCTTAAAAAGACCCTGATTTTCAGAGGGAAGATGCTGACCTTGCTATCACCTTGAACACTGGGTTCCTGTGTTGTTAGTTGCTAGGTGATTTAACCATGACCACACAAAGTAAATTCATCTTCTCTTTCAGACTAGTGAATGTCCATGACCAAACCAGGAACTGAACCCTGATTAGGGAATGGCTTTCTGTTTGGTTTGCCAGATATTTGTACACTTACTGTAAGGTGCATGCCATTACACGTCTTCATATCCTCTATATTCCCACCTACCTTTCATGTATTGCAAGCTGTCCAAAATTGGTCTTTGATTTGTCTCAGCCAAGCCCCTTTCCCTTTGACCTGGGAAGAGATCCAAGCTGGTACGGGACAGCTGGCTGGCATTTCAACTTGATTCCTCCTTGAAAACTGAAAATGGACAACAGGGGACTGGTTAATGCAAACAGCAGAAAATACATGATTTTTTTTTAACTCAGTTTGAGCCTTGTAAGAAATTCAGGTTCCTGCTATCTTCAGTAAATCCAGAGAAGAACAGTGATAAGTGGTTCTGGGGGCTCTTCTTAGGAAGGACACTTAAGCCTTGCACCAGACAAGGTATCTCTGATCTGCCACCACAGGAAAATTTTCTCATCCTACAGAACCCAGGAAAAGTATTTGGCACTGGGCATGGCTCATTGTGTGAGAGGTGGCACCATTTCGAAATGAGTTTGTGCTCTGAATTAGATTGTTCATGAAGAATGTTAAAATTTATGGAAAGAAGAATGCCTCTGTTAAAAATAGGAAATGCCAACTAAAAATGCTGGCATTTTCAATACAAATGAAAGCATTCTATTTGATGAAAGAAAATCAATTCAAACCTGACAAATGGATGGTGTGTTCCTGTGACTTACTCATTTTTGAAATGTTGGCTCCAAATTTCCATTTTCATCAGATTTGTTTTTTAAATAATGGAAATTAAGATTTGGTCAGAGAAATTATTTACCTATGTTACAGAATAATGTTTTCTGAAGGGAATTTTCTTGTGTCAGTAGCTTCAAGAAGCCTTGACTACAGCATGTGACACATGCTTGGTGTGTACATGCATGTCTCTACACAGATGCACCTCGTTCTTTCCTGGAGAACCCATGTAAAATCTGATTCTTGGAAAAACAGGCTTTAACTTCTGTTGTAACAGGCTCCCAGCAGGGTCTCTCCACCTCACTGCAGCAGATTTCCTGCTTGTATTAATCTTTGCTGCTCTGCAGTATGTATGCACTTGCAAAGTTAATTCGGAGTACTGAGATACTACCGGAGCCCCAATTTAAGCATGGGAAATATAGCTGGAATTGGAAATGCTTCTGAAACCACAGAGAACTCCTGAAGTGTGCCTACTGTTTCTGTAAATTACATCTGCCTGGGAGATGTAACGC
Source organism: Pterocles gutturalis (assembly GCF_000699245.1). NCBI lineage: Eukaryota > Metazoa > Chordata > Aves > Pterocliformes > Pteroclidae > Pterocles > Pterocles gutturalis. Next base: position 11,807 of record NW_010117255.1, read on the forward strand.
TATATGCTTTGGGATTTATTTTAGTTGGCTTGTTGTTTGTGTAAGGCTAAGACCATAAGCAAAATGAAATCTAAGTAACTGCAAAGTTCAACTGTGAAATAAAAAACAAGAGAGAAACATTTATTTGTCTTAGTCTCCAGGTGGAGGGTTATTGCAATCAAGATAATTATTTTCCTAACTTGACTGATCTTTGGAAAAAGCTAGCAAGCACAGCCTTCCCAAGATACAAACTCTCTCCTGCCCCCAGAAATAAAAATAAAATAAAATAAAACCTCTTTCCTCTAAACACAAAAGCTGCAGCAAGAACCTTGGATTCAGATTTGTCCTCAGCTTTTTCAAAGATTTTGTCAATTTAAATTCCCTTCATGCCCCCCAATAGTTAGCTTTCTCCTGTTTGCACAAGCTACCTACTCACCATTAGCATGATGTGAATATTTTTCAGATGTCAGCCTTCAGCCTGAGTCACCGCGCTGTTAAAGCATCTTGACTGTGGTGTTGGATGCAGAACACAGAGTGATTTGATTAGGTTCCCTTTTAAAAATCTGACATGGGCAACAGTTTTTATATTATTTCATAATGTGAAAACAAAATGAAATCCTGAAATTAATAGGCTATGGAGAATTGCATCAGCTGCATGAGAGACAGGCCAGCGCTGCAGTGTGCTATATTTAACCTTCAGACTCTGGAAGTGTAAGAGCACGCTGACTGCATACAGCAGGACTAACAGTTATTTTCAGGCTGGTGTTTATCAACAAGCCTCACGGTGTTTAGGTACAATAGTTTATAATACATCAAAGGCTTAAGTTCGATGAATGGATTAGCGAACCAGGATGTAGGTGAGAACAGCCTGGAGTCCTGGGGCAAGACAGAAAAAATGCTTAGTGCATGCCTGTTTTCCTCCTCCATACTGATCAGCTGTGCTCTCTAGCAGTGTCAGCTCCAAAATACAGTGTGTCTCAATTGCACATCCCAGGAGTGACAGAGGAACAGGTTGCTTTTTTCAGGTGTAGTGTCTGAGCAGAAATTGATAGAGGTTTGTCAAGAGCCACAGGAAGGCAGAACACTAGAGTGGAGATCATATTGATTATTGTCAATACTATCCCAAGCACATAACGTGCTACTCACCACTGAATAGAGACCATGCTGTGAAACTGGAGGAAAGAAAAAAATAGCAAAAGCCATCACAGAAGTCATTCAGTGCTGTGATGCATACAGGATGGGTCTTGGAGGGCTGAGTGCAGCATGAAAAGTATCATTAACAAAACAAAATTAACCTAAGTTGTACTAAAAATAGACTTTCTTAGGTCACAGCATCTAGAAAAAGCATGCCAAAGGTCACTGATAAAGCATATTTCTTTATACAAGGTAACTGTGAATGTTCATAGAAGTAGCTTTGGCACAAATTACAAGATGGTGTTTAGGGACATGGTTTAGTGGGTTGGGTGGTGTTGGGTTGACAGTTAGACTTGAAGATCCTTGAGTTCTTTTCCAACCTTAATGATTCTATGATGAAGTATGTCCCTTGTCAATATATAAAGACTATTCATTCCTG
>NW_010117255.1:13389-24461 GCF_000699245.1 Pterocles gutturalis
GCTTTATACTGCTTAAACTTTCAGACTAAAGTCATCTCTCCAGGGAACATACTGCTGAATGCATTGACGAATTCAGGTTTTCTCACTCAACCTCCTGATGTGTTAAAAAAGGTTCACGGGTTTGAAAATATCTTTTAAGGAAAAACAAAACACTGCGCTTATAAATTCCCTGATAGCTGGAGCCTCGCATTTGACAGCTGACCTCACAGAATCTTGAAATCACAGGACTGCATAGACTGGAAATTCAGTCTGGAAGTCATTTGGTCAAACTTTCCCGTGCAAAACAGAGCTCACTCCAGTGCAGATCGGGTTGTCTTGGGTCTCAGCCAAGGTTTGAGTACCTCCAAGGATGGAGATTCACTGCTTCTCTGTGCAGTGTGTGCCAGTGCTTTGCTACTATTGCTGTAAGTACTTTATTTTTTCCTTAATGCAACTCATGTCTGTTGCCCATTGTCTTTCATAGAGCACCTAAAAGAAGAGTTTGTCTTCCGTGCATCCTCCAGTTGTAGACACTAAATAAGATCCCCCTAATCCTTCTCCTTCAGGCTAAACAGTCTCAGCTCTCACAGCCTCTCCTCATATGTAAGATTCTCCAGACTCTTCATCCTCTTCATGGCCCCTCATGGAACTGGTTCCAGTATGTCCATGTCTCTCTTGTACTGGGCAGCCCAGCACTAGACATAGCACTCCAGGAGTGTCTCACCAGGGCTGAGTAGAGGGGCAGGATCACCTTCCTCGCCCTGCTGGCAATGATCTTGCTGATAGAGCTCAGTACAGGGAAGCTGCTAGGGAACATTGCTGACTCCTGTCCTGTTTGTGATCCAGGTCCCTCTCTGCAGAGCTGCTTCCCAGCTGGTCAGCCCCACTCTGTGCTGGTGTATGAGGTTTTTCCTCCCCAGGGGCAGGACGTGGCATTTCCCCTTGCTGAGCTTCATGAGGGTCCTGTGAGCACATTTCTCCATCCTGCCCAGGTCCCTCAGAATGGCAGACCTGCCCTGCAGCCTATCAACCACTCCCATCAGTCAAGCAAATCATGTTCCTGGTTCTCTCAGAAAAAAATCCCAATCTGAGACCAGATCCTGAGGAAAAAAAAATAAAGGATAAAAAAGAAAGAAAAAGCCACACATCTCCCACACTTGTGCACCACCTGAAAAGGCATGCCTGGAAGAAAGGGGTACACCCAGAAATTACCCTGTGTGCATGATGCTTCAAACCTGATGCCATCACCCGAAGATCTCTCAAGACCTTCAGTTGTCACCACTACCAAAGAGTGGGAAGAGGTGCTGAAATAGCACTAATGCTGAGCACTGGCCCTGCCAGTATCATTCTCTGGTCTCCTGAGCAGCGTTTCATCTGGGGCAAGGAGCAGCTGGCACCCACGTGTGTACCCTGCACCCGCACCCTGCTGCCAGCTGGAGATTCTCGGTAGGTCTGCACCAAGATCCTGCTGCAGACTGTGATGTAAGAGAGAGCTACTGAGCACTATGTCCATACATTCAGGGGAGCAGTACTTTGTGAATACTGATCTCTCTCTCATTGCATTTTTCTTTTCTTTTCCTATATCTGAGCAAATTCACTTCCCTGACAAATTGTCATCAGCTACTCAGCATTAAAAGTGGTAGCTTTTAGGTGACAATCAGCATATTTTTCCAAATGAATTGAACAATCAAGATAATATAAAAGAAAGTAATTTTTACTTACAGTACATTTGCAGGCAAAGTGGAGGGTAGACATTAGAAATATTGAAGAGCATGAAGGTTAACAATACCCAATTTTGCACTGCTGGCAGAATATTTGTACTGAGGGGAAAAAAATGAACATTTTTCAGCATAACCATCCTGTGATTGTGATTCAGTGAAACCAGGAAAGCCATGGAACAGGGAGATAATGCTTATTTAATCTATGACTAGCAGAGACTGATTTCCATTGAGAGCAAAGGCAGGAAAAATGCTAATGTAATTACTTTCCTTTGGAACAATACCGTCTAAGTGAAATAGAATATATTTATTTTCTGCAGCAGTTTTGTGTACAACAGTTAATAATATAGGAAAGCAAAATATTTGAATGGTAGAAATATGCAGATTTTATTTTATGACACAGGAGAAACCCCTGCATAATGCAGAAACCTTCTTTTCTATACACTGTACTTCTAAAGCTAAGGTCTGACCACCTGCAAAACATTATTTACTTGTCCCTTGCAATTTAAACACTGACCTGTGCAAGTTCTGTTATAATTCTGAGGCTCTTAACAGTGTGCCCATTTTCTACAGAAGACACAAATTTATGGAAACAACATATATTGTAAGAAGCAACAGCCTTAAATCAATTATTTTAAAAAACTGTAAATGTATTATCCTCATTTTTATATAGTTTAGAGGTCAAGAGAGATCTGATTAGCTAGTATGACATCCTGCATAGCACAAGCAATAGCTCACAACCTACAGCTGACCCACACAGTTAGTTACACACCAAAATAAAAAGTGCCCTGTATATCCACTGGTGGTACTCAATGTCTTTTAATAGAGACAGACTTTCCAGGGTTGCTTAGGAAAAAAAAGCTGACAAAATATCAGAATTGGGGAATTTGTTGAGATTAGGTGCTCTATGGCAATGACGTGGTAGCAGCCAAGAAGGGCTGAAGCTGCCAGGGACACACAGCTCTCTGTCTCACCACCATCTTTCAAGCCTTTCAAAATTTTCAAGTATTTTCTCAGCTAAATGGGACAGTCCCCTGAAGCCCTGCCAGCAACTGTCACTGGGACTCCAATGGCACTGGCAATCATCAGGCCCATTTCAGACGTAGTCTCCAGCAATGTAAAAATCTCAAGCTCCCCTGCAGCCCTTGGAGTGAACTAGGGATCCTAGTCATGGTTTGAAAAATAACTGAAGCCAAAGTGAAATCAATTGGACTTTGGACTTTGGAGTCCATAATTTTCTATGTTTATAGTTTTGAGCAAACAAGATGAATACACATGGGAATGTGAACAGATTAGAACAAACTATTTACATTTGAAAACATCTTTTCAGCAGAAAAAATTCAAAGCACACATATATTTATCTTGGTGAGATCTTCATGATAACAAACAGCATAAGTCACCTGTAAGATTGCTGGGCTTGCAAGAAAATATTAACTGACTTTTCTAGCAGACGAGAGGTTTCTGATACTAATAAGCTTCATGCAATCTGTTGGCGTAGAAAGATGCTTCACTTTAACAAATTTAAGCATCTACAGTCACACTCTTTTTTCTTCCAACAGAGTGAGAACAATGTTACACTGCACATCAAAGGCTCATTTGCATGCACTGCCTCATTATTTTACACCCGCTGAAGCCTCCAACTTTTTGCTTACTGTATCAAAGAAAGATTCAGTTCTTTAAATGGCTTTCACTAGGTCTGTAAAAAGAAATATGCTCAGGCATGCACCTTTTTGAAATAAAGGGAGAAGTATACCACATGATCTGCCTTGGAAAAGGTAGATGAAGGTCTTCATTAAATTTTTAAATTGTTGATAGCAAGAAACTTTTAGAAAAAAACCCTTTTGTTTAAAGCACTACATGGTATAGATTAAATAATGAAATACATGTTCTGTCTTATTGGTAAATGATTCTAAATCTCAAAACAATGTTTTGGTCAAAAAAAAAAAATTAATACATGATTCCACTGGCAATTAACCTTCAAATTATATATCTGCATCAGTCAATCTTGTAAGATGAGGTCAATCAGGAAAGCTAAAACATCTTTTCTGTAGCAGACAGTTATTTAAGTAATTCTTCCCAAGTCATACAGGGTAATGGGTTCGATCTCGTTACTGGCTTCTTCTGGATCAATGCTCAGAGATAAATAATGCAACTGGTTGATTCCTATGTGGTTATTGTGCAGGCTCAGACAGTGACAAAGCAGATGCTTTGAGGGCTGTGGAAGAGGAAGACTGCAGCTAACAATGTGGGAAGCACCTGATGAAATAAGACTTGGGACCTGCCAAGGGGTCCCTGACTTTGGCTTGGGACTGTATGAACTTTGGCTTGGGACTGAATAGGACAATAAGCACAAAGTTGGTCTGTTTCCTGAAAGGGGCACGGGTGACACCAAGGGCTAGACGTGGCAGAGCCAGCCAGAGAGGACTGCTGCTGTGGCTCACAGCGGTCAGCGGCTGGTCTGGAGGCAGGGCTGCCAGGTTTGCCTGGGAGGAAAAGGTAGTGGAGAGGGGAGCAGCGGAGTACCTGCCCTGGAAAACACTCACACAGCAGACACCTTTGCAGGGACAATACTGTATTTCTAGGAACAATGTCCTCAGGAATGTTATCCTTGGGGAAAGGACCAGAGTTGCGTTCCCTTTCCTTTAATTTTTCCTTCCTTTCTATACATTTCCTCTGACTGGTCTCCTCCTTGGTGAAAAAGTTCAGTTCCCTCACAAAGGCTTTTTAAAACACAAAGACCAAATCTTTACAAAAGAGAGGCCACAGACATGCTTCTCCAAGGCTTTTAACCCCTTGGAGCAAAAAGGAGCTGTGTTTACCTCCTACAAAAAGCTTTTTCTAGATTGATGCTTTCAATACATTTGAGCCTTAACTGAAATGCAGTAAGGCTTATTGCATCTTTTAAGGTAAAAACCAATACTGAATTATAAAAGAAATAGCAATTTTCTACTCGAAAATTATGGCTCCGAATTTATTTAGATGATTGTGCTTTTTATTTACCAAAGTTCAAATTTTATCAGTGGTGTTTGACAGTCTAGATATTTTCTTGTATGATGAAATTCCTTCACTGTTCTATATTTCCTGTAAGGCAGACCAATTCTCAAAGAATGATGACAACATAATTTTGGTGGTCTGTGAGATAATTAAGCATTTAAGTAAAACGTAAACATTTAAAAGGAAAAAAAACCATACAATTGTACTCCATAGCAAGGAGAAAGGAAATCAGAAGAAAGAATCCACAGCTTCTCAGTTTAATCTAACACCAAGCAGGCAGTAGGATTACAGACTGTGTTACCTTTCAACCTGTATGATTCCTGATTATGTAACTGCAGAAAAAGAACAAGACTTGAATATTGTCATTGAGTAATCTACAGAATAAGATTGATGACACATCGGCCAGGGGCTTCCCTAAGTGTTAGGACACAGAGGGTATGACCTTCCCAGAAGATGGGAAGGGTCAGATGGCTCTCCATTGGCGCACCTCATTACTCCACTGGTTTTCTTAGTAGTTTATCTTCTTTACCACTATTTTGCCACATTCCTGGTACATTTGATGACCAACAGCCGAAGCTGCCAGCTGTCTGGAAACCTCTGCTGAGTGACCATTGGGAACACACATCAGCTATGAAGTACATATTCACACCAGCGTGTCTCTCCAGATACCGCGTGCATGCTCGGCTAACCTACACAGCATATGGGACAGCCCCATCCACTAGCGAGAAGTCCCTATCTGTGACTGTGGAAGTTGAATTATTTCTCCTGAGGAATCCTGGGCACCATATTTTCACCATGCCTTGGTAAACATCACTATACTATCCTTGCGCTGAAGTGTGACCTTACACGCTCTGTTCGTTTGCTCAATTTTGCATTGTGCAGCTCAGGCTTAAAGCTCGTCCATGCAGTGTTTAGGAAAAGCTGAGGAAGGCTTCACCATGGCTTGCTCAGTGCAGATCTGATGCCCTGATGCATGTTCATGTTCAGAAAGGTATTCCAGAATTTCAAAATTATTTCACTCAATGCAAAATTTGTATGAGTATTGCAATCATTGGCTGTGCTTACACTGTTGATTTGGACTGCTCCTCAGTTCACTCCAGGATCTTGTTCTACTGATAGACCACAACCTGCATGCTCTATTACCCCAAAAATTTCTTTAAGGGCAGAAGAAATAAGTAGGTAAAAGCTGTGGGCAGTAAAATCTGTGCATAGTTTGGTAGCTGGATGGGTCCAGAGACTGCTCTACTTGGCAATATGGATGGAACTGCACAGCATCCTGGTGCCTTGGCTCAAAGTACACCTTGAAGGCTATCTCAGGAAGCCTTTCTTTTCCACATGCCTTCATGCTGTGTTGGCATTTCACCTATGTCTTACGGTATAGGGGTAACAAACATAAAAGGTAGCCACAGAGTCAGTCCTCTGTGTTTCATTACACAATTTAAACTCCAAAAGCCTTTTAAATGGCAAACTACCTGTGACTGAGATACCTCAAAAGGGATGAAACGTGCCCTCAGTTGTTGTTCAGGAGGGGATGGGCTCATGGTGGCTGGGACTCTCATAGCCACCTCAGGACACAGTCAGGTGACCTCATAGTGAAAGGCTCAAGCATCACCTCAAGCTGTACCGCTTGACGTGTAAAAAGGACCATCCATGTGGGAAACTGCCCTGGTCAGGTAAAGCATGTGGCAACATGCTTGTCACAGTGTCACAGGCATGTGACACAGTGTTGTGTGTGATGTGCGCTGAGCATCTCTGAGATGCACTGCAGGATGGTGCAGCCAGTCTGTCTTTGATGGCAGTGTGGACACAAGCCACCCCATGCCACTCGGGACGAAAAGCAGGGACCACCCTGGAGGCCAAGCACAGGGACAGTACAGGAGGAGCCATCTGGATTCCTGTCCATCCTTACATTGTCATTTAAATGTGGCTCTGAATCTCTTCTTAAACCTGGACTATCCACACCATTTTCCTGTGCTCCAGGCAGGGTTAGGAGAGCTCCAGAGCTCCTGCTTGGAGAAGCTCAAGCTCTAGCACAGCATGTAGGTCATGGTCAATCAGGAGAACAGGATCCTGGAGTGAGCTGAGGAGCAATCCAAACCAGCAGTGTAAACGCAGACAATGGTTGCAACACCCATACAAATTTTGCATTGAGTGAAATAATTAATTTTGAAATTCTGAAACACCTTTCTGAACATGAATTGTGACAAGGCTGGTGAAGATCCACTGTGACTGTTTCAAGCATGGTCTGAAGGCTTTCTGGTTTCTGTTTTGCTGCTCAGACCAGCACTCACATGAAGTATCCTGACTCATGCCTCAGTCTGTGGCTAAATAGACATAGATCATTTATTATGAAACAGTAAAATTCTAGCAGAGCATGGACAGTAATAGACGCTATCCTCTTCCCCTTCCTTCAGTTGAAGTTTTAACCTACAGCTAAACAAATCTGCAGAATTACATCTGTAGAAATTTAATTTCCCTGTTCACTAGTTTTACTTGCATTAATTAAAAAGAAATTCTCAGTTACATCTTATTTGCCTGGGAGAAAAAACCTTAGCATACAAATTTTTCTGAATAAAAAATCGTTCTGCTTTGAATAAGTTCCTCCATCAAGAACTCCAGGTAAATTATCTGGCTATGCACATTTAGTGAGCCCATCTCATTAATATACAGGCATCTGACAAAAACCTAAAATCCAGAATAAATTCTGTCTCTTTAACCTCATCCTGAGTTTAGTAAGATTCATATATGTTCCAAAGAAATTTGATCATCCTTTCCTGAAATTTGACTGTATGGGAATACTTTTTAAAGTTGATCCTTTGTTCCTTGTCTTAAAGGCACCTTTGAGTTGTATTCTGATTTCTGATTGCAGAGCATGACAATGTAATGGGGCACCAAGGATAGATGCTCTTTCCCCTGGCCAGTTTCAGGAATCTTAACAGGGGAAGAGAGGATCTTGCAGGGAATTCGGACTTGGAAGGGCAATCACTGGAAGATTGTGACAAATCACAGTTTTACACGTTAATTTCTGGCTATCCTTTTCATGAGGAATTCTATTTCGTGAGAAAAAACTGTCCATTTTAACATGATCTTCTCCTAAAACAAACACTGTAGTATCCCAGGCAAGGCCAGTCAAATTATTCTTTTTTACTAAAAAATAGTTTTCACTAAAATTGGCAGTAGGAGAGTACATTTGTGTAATCTTTTCTTCTCAAACAAAACACAATACTTGAGCGGCAAAAAGCTAAAAGATCTATACAGTTCATTCAGACTCTGCTAAACAGCTAATACATTTGTGAGTGTTACAGAAGCACTTACTGGTGAGCATGGAAGTTACTTTTCATTGCAAAGCTTGTTCAGCACAAATAATAAACACAGGCAGCCTTTCAGATGCAGATGGGAATCCTGCTGGAAGGTATACACCCCAGAGAGGTGTATAGAGCTTCTTATTATTACTATGGTCACAGTGCTCGCTATATTTTTTTTAGCCCATCTTTCTACCACAACAATATGTTTTCGCACAACTTGGCTCATGGCATGGCCAGATTCATGGTCCTGGTTAGGTCTCCAATGTTACAGCTCTCTCCCAAGCTGTCAAAAACCAGTATGTGTCATAATGAGTGCTTTCATTCCTATTTGTCTCTTGCTGTAATAGTTAAATTTCCACCGTTGGTAACATCTTAACAACTATTCTTGGAGACCTTTCTGCTCCTCTAACCTCTGGTGGGAAGTATCATAGGTTTAGTTCTCTATGCTCTCTGAAAGGGTACTTCTTGGACGTTCAGAGGTATTTAAATTAGGTCCACAGCTGTGTGTTCAAAGTGTCAATGCCCTGAGCAGAAGGGATGCCACTCCAGATTGTGCAGATAGTTGTTGCTCTCATATTCCATGGATTTGCAAATCCTGCCAAACAACAGTTACCATAAATTCGACATGGCTGGTGAACTTTTATTATGGCAGCATGTGCAACTCATAGAAAAGCTGCCTTTGTCGTTTAATGGTTGGGGTGCTTGTTAAAGACATCTGTCTTACTGTGAATGTTTTTTTTCCCTCTAGGAGAACACTGCCAGAGTCTTTGAATATTTATTATCCAATAAGTGAGTTATAATCATAAAATTTTGTGGAAAATATTGATTGAAGGATACAAAATCTTTTTAAACATATAATCAAGAGTTCAGTACAGCAAAAAATCATAATTATTAATTAGCAGAAATCAAAAGAAGCATTAGCAGCAGGTCGAAGGAGGTGATTCTCCCCATCTGCTCTGCTCTCGTGAGACCACACCTGGAGTACTGTGTTCAGATGTGGGGTCCCCAACACAAAAAAGACCTGGACCTGTTGGAGAGAGTCCAGAGGAGAGCCACGAAATTAGTCAGAGGGCTGGAGCACCTCCACTATGAGGACAGGCTGAGAGAGTTGGTGCTGTTCAGCCTGGAGAAAAGAAGGCTCCGAGGGGACTTAATAGCAGCCTTCCAGTACCTGAAGGGGGCTACGGAGAGATGGGGAGGCACTCTTTATGAGGGAGTGTAGTGAGAGGACAAGGGGAAACAAGTATAAGCTGAAAGAGGGTAGATTTAGACTAGACATTAGGAAGAAATTTTTCACTGTGAGGGTGGTGAGACACTGGAACAGGTTGCCCAGGGATACTGTGAATGCCCCATCCCTGGAGGTGTTCAAGGCCAGGCTGGATGAGGCTTTGAGCAACCTGATCTAGTGGAGGGTGTCCCTGCCCATGGCAGGGGGTTGGAACTTGATGATCTTTCAGGTCCTTTCCAACCCAAACCGTTCTATGATTCTGTGATTCTATGATAATGTACGCTATATCCATTCTCCAGTAGATACTGATCGCAAAGGTTATCAGGTTGAAATTCTCTTGTGCGTATAACACACCAGGAAGGACTGCAGTAGTCTCCTGAAACAACTAAAACTGAATAATCCAAGCTGACATCTGTCTGAGTGCACTATCACAACTCGTTCCTTAAATTCCTAGATGCTGGTCTAAGACGTTTATTCACATCCGTGAGCACTGAGTGAACAATTCCCTTGCAAGACAGGTGTCCATTAGCAAAATGACATGCCTCATTTGGCCTTAAGCATGGGTGACAGCTAATAAAAGCATATGAACATGTGTTATGCATATATGCCATAAGGCATAATCCTCTTTCTTCCATGCAGAAATATTTCCTATTGCCCTGATTATTGTGAGTGCTAGGAAATATTTTGGCGTGGACAATTATGTCCATAACATCTGTGTCCAGGCTCGAAACAAGCAAATATTGCAGACTATTATTCACAAACATCCATTTAGAGGTTATTCAGTTCCTTGACAATACAAGCCATATAAAGACAATTCACCAACACGTTACTTTGCTGCCAGCTGCCGCAGTAGCTGCTGTTGGTCACTGGCATTGAGCAAGGACCTACAAGTGGCACAGACGAAGGCTGATGCCCTTTCCTGGTGCAAAGCTGCAGTCCAGAAAGCAGAAATTGTTTCTCTAGGCTACCTTCTGAAGCAAATCACAAATGGAGAATCTAACCAGTAAACCACCAAGTAGGTTTCAGCATTTGTGTCCAACTTCTTTCCAAATGATGTAACAAGAGATGTACAAACACCTTCTAATATGTTCCTTGATAGGAAAGATACATTTAATTTTAAATTTTTTATGTGACACTGTGTTTCACCAAATAGACCATAAAAATTTAAAATACTTAAGAACAGGAGATAAAACATGCAAGTGCTGTGAAGCTCACTGAGAGCTTAACCAAATGTGACTGCAGCACACTTTTCACTTCGGCAATTGCTTTCTGTCTCCCGAAGAAGAGCTCTTTTACCTCAGAAAGGCTCCAGCAATGGACATTGATTTCATCTGTATCTCTGCAACACAGCTAACTGAAGAATGTGTCAAAGCTGACATCCCCTTTGTATAGCAAGCTATCTGAAAGCAGCAACTGCAGAGCTCCCACTAGATGAGTTTTCCAATACAAAGCAAGGAACTCTATCTAAAGAAATACAGTACTTTCTTCCCAGCGGGCCAAATTAACAAGCCTATGGGAGTGTCTATCTTAGATACTATGACAGCAAAGAATTACTATTACCCTACACAAGCTCAGTAAGAAAAGCATAAGAAAACATTCTTTATATCATGAAGTTGGTTTCTGCATCCAACAAACCAAGTTAAGAGCTGTTAGATTTTCTAATGATCACCTTCAAGATTTCTCCAAACACGTCATCAAAATTATGAAAATGTCCCCTTAACCAGTCACAAACACTCCCCAGCATCAACTTCCCACAAGCTCTCCATAGATGAGTGAATATGGAAAATAAATATGTTGGCCATGTTCATGCAGTGTTCATTAACGGCTCTATATCTGCATGGAGGCCGG
>NW_010117256.1:0-6799 GCF_000699245.1 Pterocles gutturalis
TTTAAGCAGTCTTTAACCCACGACACATGAACTACCTAGGGCCCATCCAATCCAACTATGGAAATGTAGTTGAGGCATCTCAGTTAGGAATTAGAGTGGTGGTGACTCCTTACATAAACAATGCATTCATATAATAAAACTAAGAGGTACTCTGAGAGGGTGGTAGAATTTCAGGGGAACATTATTTCTTTATGCACTCCTGGCTCGGCATCGCTCTTCCAAGGCCTTTCTCCCCCTGCACACACACCCCGGTCAGCTCTCTCTCTCCCTCAGCCTGGGATGCCCGAATGGTCAGATTTTTTGAACAACCATCTCCTATGAGTGATTTATCCATGGCAAACATTTTTGTACATTCTTATGCATAAAAGAGGTGTCTGATATGATTCAGTGTTTGAGATAGATAAGATGGATTTCAAAAATTGTCCAAGTTTCAGTGTTCCTAAATTTCTAACTTCCTAGGATACTTCGCCAACAAGACAACCAGTCAAAGTTCTGACTGCAATGTAGTATTTAAGTATCTGTCTAACTGTAAGAAGGAAGAAATAGTTCAGTTGAATTTATTGCATTATTCTCCTCCTTAGATGTAGGCATGTGCTTAAATACGTTACTGAATTGAGGCCAAGGCCAATATCTGGTTCACTCAGACCAATCAGTCTTTAACCAACCTTAAAAAGAACGTGCCACAGATCTAGAGGCTGATCAATACACACCAGACTGAGTGGCTGGAGTCAGGGCCAGAAGATGAAGTTACTGAACAATAACTAATTAATCAGCAGTGCCCCATTGGGAACTAAAATGCTAATTGAAGCAGAACTAATACAAGTTTGAGATAAAATAACCCTGGAGTTAGACAGATCAACCACTGAGACAAAATCATTTTAAATAGGATCTGTCTCTCATCTACCTAGGAAAGCTTCTTGTTATTAATTATTTATCGAACAATCCTTCCCCTTAGAACATATGTGCCCAGCTACCAAGGAGGATAACATAACTTCTACAGAGCTAACTTCTGCTCATTCAGAATGCAAAGCACTTCATCAAATAGTAATATCAACAGCATCATGATGAAAATGAATGTTGGAAGGCCACAAAGGGAATCTGAGAAACTTCTTCAGCATACAAGGATATTGGCAATTCCGAGCACTTTAACAAGGTGCGTTATACTATGGTTCATTGTGGTTACAATTTTGTCAACTATATACTATAGCAACCAATGTATTACATACAGTTGTGTAAAACTGATGTTTGCATTTCTCTTGAAATTTCTCTTGATTTTTAAAGCATTCATTTAACTGTTGAAAGGTGCTGTGAGAATCTCTTCTGAAAACTATAGCATACCACATAAGAAACATTTTGTCTAATATTCACTGGCAGGAGAATTAAGCTGGATAGAGGTGTCTGGGATTCTCAATATTCTTATTCAAATGTATTGGAAAAAAATGGTGTGAAAACAAATTTTTTACATTTCTCAAAACACAATACGGCATGAAGAGGACAAAGAGAATAAATAAGTTATTGATGAGTTTTCATACTCTGGCCATCATTGTCAAATTGATCCAGGGATCAACTTAAGAAACAAAAAGAACATTTGCTAATAAATTATAAAATATATAGGAAGCCAGTGAGGATGAGGAAAATATTTCCAGATTCTGCTACATGAAAGACAGTGACAAGCTAAATAAAATTTAAAAAATTGAAATCAATCTGCTAATGAAGTAAAAAGTAAAACAGACTCCCAACTTCAGATTCAACGTATTTTTTAAATTGACTTCCCAAAACATTCTCAAAAATTATACTATTTAACATATCTTATACTATGCTGAACATAGCAAAAGACATTTTCTTATTTAAGGCCTAATTAATAGCTGTTGTGCACATCTTTGAAACTTACAGTCATTTTAGTGGAGCTGGAATTTGACTCTGAAAACAATTTTTAAAAATCAAATTCTGCTAGAGCCTACTTTAATATCATTGTCCTTGAAAAGGTGGGTGGAATAAGATGTACCTCACAGTCAAACAAAAGTAAAAATAGAAAGTGCTTGCTGACAAATATCCTCTCCAGAAAGTCAAGGTTCTTAAACAACAGAAAAAGATAAGAAATGTCATTGTTTATACTCTCTTTATTGAGCTCCAATGCCAGCTAAACATACCCGTTCTAATTCTGAACATAAATTTACGTACAGCTTCATTCTTTGCATGTATGAGCTCTCCCTCTTAGAACATACCTTTCAGTTAACTTCAACAGAAGCTCTTAAGTACACTTTGTTCGGATGAATAAGAGACACATATTTCCATCTCTGATCAGCTACATGCACAGGTAAATAAGAAAAATATTAGAAACAGAAAGATTTACCAGAAGTTTCAGAATAAAATTTTGCTTCTTTCAGTTGTCATAGGAGACAGTGTGATCCATCTCCTAATGACAGAATTTTAGGGGACTATAACTTTAAAAAAAAAAATGAGTTATCACACTATATAAAGCTGCAACTGGTATCAAGACCACAGGTAGAATAAAGGTAGAATAAATAAATATCACTTCATGCTCAGATACAATCTGATCTAAAGCCTTGTTACTGCAGAAAATGTGATCCTAATCCCTTTCTCTCTTCTGCCAAATGTACTCTTCTCCTGCCCTCAGCACCAGTGGAAATTAAAAGGAAAAGAATACACTAATGAATAACTATAATGGAAAGTCTTGTTTTCACACAGACTGCAAAATTAAAAAAAAAAAAAATAATTATCTGTTTTGCAGCACAAAAGGTGATATTAGAAATATATAAACAAAAAGTAATCCAATCATTATTAGAGCAAATAATGAATAATTACAACTACTATAAGCAGTTGTTACAGAAAATTGTATATTTATAAGTGCTTTTTTTAATGCAGGTATGAAGGTCAAGGTGTGTTTGATTTTTCTTCCCCTCATTCACAAATATGAAACAAAAAAACTCAGTTACTTCCTGTATATTTGATAGGTGGACAGTGTAGAAAGCTGTCGAGTCTCATAGTGCAGTGGAATTAATCCATCAAAAGGAACTAATAAGTGTACAATTAAGATAATATAAAATCTGGCTAAAAGTGATAATTAGTTGTAACTGATGTAGTGGAAAAAAGAAGATATAACAGTAGCAAGGGGGGAAGGTGGTAAGGCCAAAGTGGTACGCTATGATATTGATGCACTCATATTTTTAATACATACAGGTGCATAAGGATAGTGTTTCTTAAAAATTAAGATCTCATTTAGGACTAAAAATATATTCCCTTTTGCTTTCAGAAATGTGAGTGAAACATGTACGATGGCTTGCAAGTAGATGACTCAGCTATTTGAAATGCTGCCTAGAACAGCGGTTGTTTTCTGTTCTACCACTGAAATGTTTATTGTGTTCAGATGAAGTGCCTACACATAAACATCTGTGATCCTGAACTGTAATAATCAAAAACAAACACAGCGACTGCAAGAAATACAATGATCTGAATGACAGGGAACACATCATAGTGCTTCATCTATGTATCTTCTGTTTTCTGTAAAACAGACAGCCTGTCTATACTGTGTATAAAGAAGAAATAGCCAAAGAAGAGGATAAGAGGAAAAAAAAAAGTATTTAAAAAAATAATTATATGTACTATATGCTGTCGTTCTAGGCCATTGTAGAATTTCCTAACTAAAAATGATACTTCAAAGCTAAACAGATAGAAGGACTTAGATATATATGACACCAAAATCTTCAGAACTGCTTATACACACAGCAACTTTCTAGCTTCTCCCCAGTAGCTGCTTTACTTTTTTAGCCATCTAAATTTCTGATAGTGCTGAATCTCCATTTGCAGGTGATTTTAGCCCCACCCACAGTGCCATGTGGTTCAGTGGCCTTTCTTAAAACTATTACATGAACGGAAACTATACAGCAGTGCTTTCCTCTCCTTCTATCTTAAATTATGATGGAGATGGATCCAGACCTGTCCACCCCTACACTATTAAAAGGCCTTGTTCAAGGTATTCCTAGCAGATATCTCAGTACTGGCACACTGCCTACTGCATGTCTTCTAAGACCATACCTTGACCGAGCTTCATACAAAGTCAGTTGAGGACATGGCCACATATGTGATTACATCTTTATGCATTTGTCAAAACCTCCTCAATTAAAATCAATCTGGGACATTAAATAGCTACGCTTGCATTCTCCTTTTATTCTACCCATAGCTGAGATGTCTCATAGCTGAGTGAAGGTAAAAATCTCCAGCTGCCCTACATTTAGATGCTTGGGGATGAAAAGGATTGGAACATATGCCCTGTCTGCTCCTTTTCATTTTCTGCTCTTTGACTTAAGCAGCCACTGGGGTTTTGTAAACCTACTTTAGATACCTACCTATCTCCTCCATGGCACCTTGTCACTAATTCTCAGCCACTAACTACACTGGTGAAGCAGAACAGTTGAAAACTACAAGCTACAGTACTTGAGCAAAATTAAGACCCCTAGTACCTTCACTTTCACTTTATATAGTGTGATTATAATGGGAAGGAAGTCTTGACTATCAGACTGTGTATATCAAATGTATTGCTTCTATTTCTGATCATGATCAGTAACATGCATTATCTTGTAAAAGATACAAAGAACGCCTTTCCCAAAGACCTTGCAAAATTAGCACTGGATGCAGAAAAAACAATATGCACTAAAGCCATCAAGTTTTATATTTCATAATATAAAAATCTAGTTTTGTGTGTGTCACAGGAGCAGTAAATCTTTAAGGGAGATTTTAATGAGGAAAAGATAGCAATATAAAAGCATAATACTTTTCATCTGGGCCTTTTTCTGAGTTCTCACCTCTGCAAAGTTTTTCTCAACAATCTCAAACCCTTCCCAGCCCCAGTACTGGCTTCCTCCACTTTTCTTTCGAAACTGTTTGCACCATTCTGTGAGGATTCATGAATACTATGTTGACGATCTATTTAATAAAAAATAATCAACTGAATTCAAAATAAAAATATTGAAAAATGTCAGTCAACCGCTTCCAAACCAGCCACAGAGCATGAATATGATTTGTTAATTACTTTAGAAAAACAAATCCAATTACATTGTAATGGGCTGTCAGCATCTCTCAAATTATTGGTTATAAATTATTTACTTCCTAATCCAAAGCAACAGCATTCCCACATCCAATTTACGAAAAACACCTGAGTCTTGCTCAGGGTCCTGAGTTAGTAATCTCTGCTAAGGACTGAATTTGGGTGTAATATAATTTTTTTTCCTTCAAAAATGAGAAATAATGAGGCACTGGTGGAGAATATATGGCTAAATTTGCTGCAGCACCAGAAAATGGAGCAATGATGATGCTTATATATCTGCAGATTTTGATACTGTAAATAAAATGTCATTTATTTTCCTACAGCCTCTGTGAAGACTAGCAGGAAAATAAGAAGTGATATTTATAGTGACCTCTTCCAGTATTCCCTCTAAATTAAATTTTTCTTAGTGTTCCATCTTACAGAGTTCAGATCACATTAATCTTATTGTCATGCATAATGCTACTAACATCAGTAGTAAATTAAATGAATATGGAGACTGTTGTACAATCACAGGAATACTAGTGGAAGTTTTGCCAAATAAAATTTAACTTATGATACTTCTTATCCTATATAACATATATTTATGTTAATTGTTAAATATAGTAGATTTTCTATTAGAAAATTATCTCTAAAATATGATACTAGACATCTAAAAAGCACCAAGAGTGTGGCTTTTTTTCTTTTTACTCCAAATATTTTTTTTCTCTGAATTAACTGTATGCCAGTTTATGCATAAACCAGAAAACAAGCAAAAAGATATTTTCTTTCATTCTCCTCTGCTCTTTGGAATTATTGAGTTTAAAAGAAATTAGAAGGGATTGGTTTTTTCTTTCTGTCACTATCTTTTTCTGAATCTTTGACTTGCAGTTGCCTTTTAGGTTTGGGTGGGTTTTTTAGATCCTTAATTTTATCTCCTAGAATAATGAAGACTATATTCCTATATTTTCAGGGAAGGGCTAGATCAGTTTAATTCAAAAGAGTAATTTTGTGTCAACAGTCCAGATTTTAGCTTGCTGTGCACTCCCAGTGTGTATTCTCTATGAAATTCCACAGACATTTTATGTAAAACACTATATACCTGTAATTTTTTAAAATATTTTTATATCTGAAATTTTCACTGTCAAAATATACCAGACAGAATTTCTTACAACAGCAATTGCATGCAGTCATGTGTAAACTAATCAAACAGTGTAAGCATCTAGCGTGAGAAAATTCTACCGCTGTGGCTTCAGTGGGACTTTTATCCACAGACTGACACCCAGCAAAAAGTTTATCCCCAAAAAAATAATTTTTGGAAAAAAAATTACCAGATATCCATTCTTGCCTTTTTTTTTTTTTTTTTTTAGGGGGGGAACAACAACTTTCTTGCCCATTCTCCAAAGGAGTAGACTTGATTACTGTATATTGTCCCATTTTAAAGATCTTTGTAATCAAAATCCAAAAAATACTATCTTAAATTTGCTGGAGAAATCACTGGAGCAAATGAGTTTAGACTTTAGCCTCAGACAATTTGCATCTGGATCAGGCCAACCCCAAGCATAAATACAGTCTGGGCGGAGAGTGGACTGAGACCAGCCCTGAAGAGAAAGACTTGGGGGTGTTGGTTGATGAGAAGCTCAACATGAGCCGGCAGTGTGCACCTGCAGCCCAGAAAGCCAACTGTGTCCTGGGCTGCATCAAAAGAAGCATTAGCAGCAGGTTGAGGGAGGTGATTCTCCCCCTCTGCTCTGCTCT
>NW_010117256.1:6835-12176 GCF_000699245.1 Pterocles gutturalis
GCTGGGTCCCCCAACATAAGAAAAACATAGACCTGTTGGAGCAGGTCCAGAGGAGAGCCACAAAGATGATCAGAGGGCCGGAGCACCTCCTGTGCAAAGACAGGCTGAGAGAGTTGGGGTTGTTCAGCCTGGAGGAGAGAAGGCTCCAGGGAGATCTTAGAGCAGCCTGCCAGTACTTCAAGTGGGCCTACAAGAAAGATGGGGAGGCACTCTTTATCAGGGAAGTGTAGTGATAGGACAAGGGGCTTTAAGCTGAAAGAGGCTAGATTTAAATTGGATATTAGGAGGAAGTTTTTTCACTGTGAGGGTGGTGAGGCACTGGAAGAGGTTCCCCAGACAAGCTGTGGATGCCCCATCCCTGGAGGGGTTCAAGGCCAGGCTGGATGAAGCTTTGAACAGCCTTCTCTAGTGGAAGGTGTCCCTGCCCATGCCAGGGGAGTTGGAAGTAAATGATCTTTAAGGTCACTTCCAACCCTAACCATTTTATGATTCTACGTAGAAGAGGCAAGCAAATCCTTAGTCATAAAGATGTCTCAATGTTGGTTCCAGAGGATTTTATTGTTCTACTTAATGCTTCTCACCTCTCAAGGGCTCTCAAATAAATTGTTTAATTGTGCAGAGGCCATAGGAGGACAATTGTACACTAGTTGCTCACAGACTTTTAGAAAGAGTAATTAATCCAGTGAAGGATTAGGTATCTGTTAATGGTAGCTATCTGTTGAATGGGCTTGTTTCTTACAGTAATTTTTTTTAATGGAATGTCAATTTTATGATACTGTATGTGAATCAAAACAACAGGAAAAGGGAAAAGTCAAGTTAATGAAATGTAAGAAATTGTGCTATTCTTATTTGGAAAAGGGGGAACAATATTGAAAAAAAAACCCTCTGTACAATAATGCTTTCTAGTAGTGTTTCAGAGGTGCTTAGTACTGAATGCTGAAATTTCTTAAAAGGAACTAAAAAACAACTTGTGGCTCACTTTTAACTGTAATTTTATCTTCTTCATATCACCCACCAGAGTGACAGAGATAAAAGTGTTATATTTCTCAGAAGGATTAGATCACACTGACACAAAGGTGTTTTTAAACACATATGTCATGGTGGTAGATGGGACACCTTACAGAGTATGACTCATGCACCAAGAATGCCAGCTTCACTTTGCACATTGCATCTTAATACTTTTAAAGTAAACAAGACTTGTCTCATAGGTGCTTACAGGCCCACAAGCATTGCATCACCAGAAAAGAGGACAGGGGAGGAAAGAGAATGGGAAGGGTGGGGAACAAGAACAGGAAGGAAGAGATGGAGGAAGGAGTGGTATACATAGCAAAAATCTCATGATTTAGGATGATAATTTGCTCCAGAACAAGTGGAATTTTCTTTCAGGCTTCATTATAAAGAAGTTTCAATTTCCATTCAACAATATAGGTGCCAAGAAAAAATAACAGAATCATAGAATCTACCCTCTTTCACCTTAAATCTGTTACCCCCCAATGCTATCACTACAATCACTGACAAAGAGTGCCTCCCCATGTCTCCTGGAGGCCCCCTTGAATTACTGGGAGGCTGCTATAACATCTCCTTGGAGCCTTCTCTTCTCCAGGCTGAACAACCCCAACTCTCTCAGCCCGTCTTTGCACAGGAGGTGCTCCAGCCCTCTGACCATCTTCGTCACTCTCTTCTGAACTCACTCTGACAGGTCCATGTCTTTCTTATGGTGGGGGCCCCAGAGCTGGACACAGTACTCCAGGTGGGGTCTCACGAGAGTGGAGTAGAGGGGGAGAATTTCCTTCCTTGACCTGCTGCTCATGCTTCTTTTGATACAGCTCAGGATACGATTGGCTTTCTGGGCTGCAAGTGCACACTGCCAGCTCATGTTGAGCTTCAAAATGTCTGAAGTGTGTGGGCTGTGCTGCTGCTCACCAGAGTGGTGTTTTTATAAGATGGCACTGGCAGCGTATGCTCTATGCCCTGAAAGGGTCTCTAAACATCTTATCAGGCAGAATTTTCTGTCCCTTAGCTATACCTGCATCCGTATTGGCCTGGGCTCAAGGCTGTCATCTTCCAATAAGTTCAGTATGTTCCTAACTGTGATATGTGAGGTCATTCTACTAAGTTACTTTAACATTGCAGATGTGAAAGCAACGTACAGGCCTTATAAGTCTGAGGCAAACGAATTGTGTTGCAGGTATGCTAATACATAGCATCTATTTTCTATCTATTCTATTCTATTTCTATTTATTTTCTTTAGAAATGTTGTAGTGATCTTGTTTGCTGGTTAAAAAGGAAAATAATGTGTTTTTTTTCCTTAAGCCTGCTTTCTACAACTATTTTTGATTCATAAAGATCAAACTGTAGTAATACTACAACTGATGTTACACAGTAAACTCTGATGTTAATTTGAAACCATAAAGCAATATATGCAAGTATTAAACCTATAGGTAAAAATATTACATATATTTAAGAATTTACCTTAATGTTTAAAATAATTCTTGTCGTTAGGCAAAAAGTTGTTTAAAAATGTATAAATAATGCAAATAACATAAAATGCAATATGTGTGTTTAGGGAGATGTATTTTTAGGGTCCACAAAGTGATAGTTTTGGACATCATGCCAAGTTTTTTTTGTCATATTACATTCAGATAAACAAAGCTAGCAATCTTGATTTTGCAATAAAGAAACTCAGCTTCAGTACTTGTTTTCAGTTGTAGTAGACCTGTGACTTTTCTGTGACAATTCCACTTGTACTGGCCAGAATGAAAGCCAACAAAGGTAAAAATGGTCAATTATATCCTATAAAAAGTACAGTATAATCTTATTCTTTGAACACTAGTTTTTTAGATATTAAATTTTTTCATTAAAAACCCTATTTATTTGACTTATGTTTTGCTTGTCATCCAGCTCTGCTTCTGTATATAGATCCCACAGTAGTTACCTTATTTAAAGAAGCTTCTCTATGAAGCTCCAGCTAACTGTCTCCTGACACATTTGTGAGCTACATTCAACCGATGCTGAACTCCCTTGCAAGTCAATGAGAGTTCTGCACAAAATTTTAAAGGTGTAACGTAGCTCGAAGGTCACTTTTCTTTAAGGAACAGTGGCTTACTAGGAGAGCTTAACTGAGCAGGGCTTTCAAGCAGGCAAAGCTTGAGGCAGGAGTCAGTAGGCTCTAACAATCAATATTTCTGACAGAGCATGGGGTGGTTTTTGCTATTTCCAGCAGCAAACTTTGAACTGATCATATTGAACTTTGGATTCTGTAATTCCTGAAAGTAGAAATAAATACCAGTTATATGTAAACAATTATGGCACCAACAGCCCTTGTCTTTATTTCATCATGTCAACTTTCCCACTCCTTGTGTAATGACACAATTATCTATTTATATACGCAACCTTTTCATGATGAAGTAAAAATGTAGTAGTTAAAATATTTTTTATGCTTTAAACAAAATACTAGAGGATGTGTTTATTGACTGAATGAAAATAATCTATTATAATGTTTAATACCACAAAGAAACTGAGAAAAGGACACTTTAATTGGCATTCTGTGATTTATGGTGAGATGTCTGATGACCATACAAAGAAATAATCACAGCCCACAGCAATAACTGTGGAAGTGGTATAGTCAGACAGAGGGACTGAGAAACAGGTAATAAATTTTGAAAGGCATGAAAGACAGCTCCTATCATTGATGAAATATTCAGTAAAGCTTCATCCTGCAAAGTGCTAAGCACCTGCTGAGAGCAGGCCTTTACCTTCAAACTTACTCTTATTGAAGCTAACAGAAAAGCTTTCTAAAGGCCTGGACATTGCTTTGAGGCATAACTTTGTGCTAAAGGATAGTTAGGCATGATCCCTTTTCCAGATACCTGATTTATCTGGTGGTTATGCCACTTTAGTATGTGCTGTCTCTGAGTTACTTCTGTGTGAGCTACAGTGAGGAATAAAAAAGGAATGAGCCTGGAGACAATGCACAAAACATACTAATTATTGTTCATTGCTATAAAATGCAACTTATAACCTATTTTAGAGTTTCTGTAATGGAACTGATGAATATTTTAAATGAAAAATACGCAGTGTACTTTCCTATAAATGTATTTCCCTGTTCTTAACGTTGATAAAGTACCCTTTATGAGTTATGAGTCTTATATGTTGTTAATACAAGAAAAATGCTACAGAAACATCCAAGTTTCAAAAGCCTGGACAACTGTGGTACAATATATGTGTTTGTTCTTCAGGGGTGGAGTTCAGCGATGAAAAATAGATTCCCTTTCCCTTATTGTTCTTCAAGCTCTTTATCATCTGTTATTAGAGCATCAAGTCTGTTACTAAGTAACTTAAAAAAAGAGAGACACAAAGAAAGAAAAATGTTCATTAATATTAGGAACACCATTTTCCTAAGAACCTCCCCCCGCCCGCACATGCCATGAACCAGTGATTAGCTGGTAAGGCAATGAATAAAATCTCGTTCACTGAATCTCATTCAAATCTCTTATGACATTTGATAACATTTACCTGTACAGTACAAAAATGGGGTTCCTGAGGAAACAAAACAAAGTCTTCTAACCTTCTTCAACTGTTTGTACCGTAATACATCTTCTATATTACAATGCAGTCAAGTATACTGACCACATAGATGAAAGTTTGAATTTTAGGGGTCAGAGAACTTTTCATTGTAGAAACAATGTGCTCAACAAACTTTTGCTGAGCCATTGTTCAATATGAGCCAAGATGTTCACTTAGTCTTCAAAATTTGTTACCTGTAGCTTCTGAATGAATATACTAATTTGACAAAAGTATACTAGTCAAATCTATATAAGGACATTTATTTATGTCTTCACAACAGTTTGTTGGGTGAATTTGGGGGAAAGGGAAAAGGTTACTGGAGAACACCATGTAGACAGGCTATTTTCTTACGAGTGAGGATTTCCTTATTTCAGAATCCATCTCTCAAGGACTACCAGGACCAGCAAACAAAATACATTCTCCAAACACCCCATAAAACAAAAATATGTTAACATTTGTATCAGAAGTTTCCATTCTAAAGAGTGTAAATATCTTACTTTTTTGAAAGACCAGCAACTGCTACCATGAATTACATCTTTCTTCTTTCCTTTAACCCTTTGAGATGAAAATGTATGAATTTTCCTCTTTTCTTCAAATCAGACACAACTATGAGTCAACTTACCTGCCAGCCTCTATGAAATATAAATAGTAATTTACCTGCCATACATTAAATTCAATCACATTCCAAATGTTTTTTGTGGGAAGGGCTATCTGACTTTTTGATGGGTGAAAGTATACAGTCAATCATCAACAGTCTTGGCTAACAGGGGAGGTC
>NW_010117257.1:0-542 GCF_000699245.1 Pterocles gutturalis
GGGATGTTATTGAGCCTAAGGATATGTCATTGAACAGCCATCATCAGAGACCAAAATATATGAATCAGGAAGAAGGGTTTAGAGAAGATTTACGGATCACTGTCTTTTTATCCTTGAAGCTCAATATTCAAGACGCATTAGGGGACACCCAGGGTGTCTTGGGGCAGCCATTCCTACACAGCTTTTCTGTTACCCTACAGATCCTTAGAGCAAAGTATTTTGTCCTTTAGCTCCAAATCCTCCCTGATATCTGAATGCAGAGGAGGTAGCAAAGGTACTTTTGCCTATTGCTTCCATTACAAACAAACCCACGCTCCATTACTTGGGAGAGAGTTTCCGCTACATACCTCATGACTTTAAATGTGATGCTGAAATTGCTTTATTCTCTCTTGTCGCTTTTAAGGTGCTTACTCAAACAGCCAAGCTAGACCACATCACCCATCTGCAAACTGACAGAGCAAGTACAAAAAGAGAATTGTTAAAAATCACTTGAAACCATACTGTACTACAAGAATATTCTAATTTAGCTTTACAGAAAATAT
>NW_010117258.1:0-517 GCF_000699245.1 Pterocles gutturalis
AGTTTTGGGGGTCCCCAAGCCTGGATGACTCAGGGTGTCCCCCCCTCGCATGGGGGTCCCCAACCTCAGGGTGTCCCCAAGCCTGAGTGTCCCCAACCTGGGGGGTGTCCTCAACCCAGGGGTGTCCCCAACTCTTGGGGGGTTGTCTCTTGGGAGGTGTCCCCAACCTCAGGTTGTACCCAACCCTGGGTGTCCCCAACTTTGGATGTCCCCAACCTCAGAGTGTCCCCAACCCTGGGGGTGTCCTCAACCCTCAGAGTGTCCCCAACTTTAGGGGTCCCCAACCCTGAGTGTCCCCAAGCCTGGGTGTCACCAGACTTCGGGGTGTCCCCAACCCTGTGGGGTTCCCCAATCTTGGGATGTCCCCAGCCCTGGGGATGTCCCCAACCCTGAGTGTCCCCAACCTTGGGGTGTCCCCAACCCTGGATGTCACCAGCCTTCGGGGTGTCCCCAGCCCTGTGGGGTTCCTCAGTCTTGGGATGTCCCCAGCCCTGGGGGTGTCCCCAACCCTGAGTGT
>NW_010117259.1:0-2194 GCF_000699245.1 Pterocles gutturalis
TCCAGAGCAAAATCGAGGATGAGCAACTTCTGGGGATGCAATTACAGAAGAAGATCAAGGAGCTGCAGGCAAGTCTCTGTTCCTTCCCCTCTCTCACCCAGACATAGGCCAGGTGGGAGGAGGGCATAGGTGTGATGGGTTGCTGATGTTCCCCAGGCCCGTATAGAGGAACTGGAGGAGGAAATTGAGGCCGAGCGAACCTCTCGGGCAAAAGCCGAGAAGCATCGGGCTGACCTCTCCAGGGAGCTAGAGGAGATCAGCGAGCGCTTGGAGGAAGCAGGAGGGGCTACAGCAGCTCAGATTGATATGAACAAGAAGCGTGAGGCAGAATTTCAGAAGATGCGTCGTGACCTCGAAGAGGCCACGCTGCAGCATGAAGCCACGGCTGGCACCCTGCGGGAGAAGCACGCGGACAGCACAGGGGGAGCAGATCGACAACCTGCAACGAGTGAAGCAGAAGCTGGAGAAGGAGAAGAGTGAGCTGAAGATGGAGATTGACGACCTGGCCAGTAACATGGAGTCTGTCTCCAAAGCCAAGGTACTGAGTTTCTGTTAAGTTACTGCCCTATGATACTTGACCTGATTTGTGTTTCTGAACCTTCTGATTATATTTTGCTGTCACACACAGCTGTATTGTTTTTCATCATGAGAACAACATGCCAGAATTTAGCGGTAGTCCTCTTTCCTTACATGTGTTTGACATATAGGCAAACCTGGAGAAAATGTGCCGCACTCTGGAAGACCAGCTGAGTGAGCTTAAGTCAAAAGATGAGGAGCATCAGCGCATGATCAATGACCTCAATACTCAAAGAGCTCGTCTGCAGACAGAATCAGGTAACGCACCCTGACACCCCTGTGCAATGGGGGAACCTGTAACCAAGGATGACAAGAAAAAGAGTGATGTTTTGCTCAAATTGGTCTATGCTCTGTAAGCTGGTATACAGTGCTTTAAAGACACATCAGTTTAGTACTGTTTTTTAAATTACAGCCTATCTGTAAAATTTTTCAGGTGAATATTCACGACAGGTAGAAGAAAAAGATGCTTTGATATCTCAGCTATCCAGAGGCAAACAGGCATTTACTCAACAGATTGACGAACTAAAGAGACATTTAGAGGAAGAAATAAAGGTAAATATACTTCCTGTAGGGGAGCTGACTTTGGATTTGGATTCCATTTTCTTTCATGGTATTTCCTATTCTCACATAAAATCAGAATAAATTCGCCATATCATTTTACTTTGGGAGCTCTCTAACTAGATGGATAATTTTACCACCTCTCTCTGACTTTGAGGAGTGCATCACCTTTAACCGGAACACTGAGACAGGGAAGGACAACTTTAGGTCTTTATTTGGATTAATAATGGCATATAAAAAAAGGTTTAGATAAGTCTAAAAAACTATGTTTCTTATTCTACTTTTTCATAATGGAAGTTGAAACTTCAGAACATATTTAAAAGGGTCGAACAATTCCCAGCTTTATAGTTGTCATTTAGGGTTTGCCCATCATCTCTCCTGAGGTAACATTCTAGATTCTGATGGATGAAGCGATAAGAACCTTCTCTGAACACGGAATCAATGTACCTTTTTTCCTTGGGATAAATTTAAATGTCAGTTTCAAAGTTTTCCACAACGTTCCCTAAGTTAACATTCTTTTGTCTCACAGGCAATTCATTATCCCAATCCCATTGTCTACTTAGGCCAAGAACGCCCTGGCCCACGCCTTGCAGTCTGCTCGCCACGACTGCGACTTGCTCCGGGAACAGTATGAGGAGGAGCAGGAAGCCAAGGGGGAGCTGCAGCGTGCCCTGTCCAAGGCCAACAGCGAAGTGGCCCAGTGGAGAACCAAATACGAGACGGATGCTATTCAGCGCACGGAGGAGCTGGAGGAGGCCAAGTATGTGGTGACAGTATAAGAAGAAGCCAGGGGGGCTGAAAATTCAAAGGTGATGTTGGAAGAGTCACACTAAGATACTTGCTTTGCAGAAGGGTAACAGAAAGCAGGTATCTGTCCTATAGAAGATGTAGTGGTTTGGTAAAGGCAAAGGCTAACTACCGCATAAATGAAGCCCTTCACTCTGTGTGGCTCAGACTGATGAAAATGATTAACCATGCTCTTATAAAAAGCACCCTGCTTCCTCTGTGCTAAATGTGACTTGTACTTTCATCTCCCAGGAAGAAGCTGGCACAGCGCCTG
>NW_010117260.1:0-7679 GCF_000699245.1 Pterocles gutturalis
TAAAAGGCTATCAGGTTGGTCAATCATGATGTCCCCTTCCCCTTATTATAAGATGACAAAAACTTAGTAGTTATTAAAAAATATCTTGATTCCATCTGACATGATTATTTTTTTGTTTGGTTGTTTAGCAGCTTTCTTACTATTGCCTGAATCTTTATGTGGACAGTGCTGCATTTCCT
The DNA here is from genome assembly GCF_000699245.1 of Pterocles gutturalis. Lineage (NCBI taxonomy): Eukaryota > Metazoa > Chordata > Aves > Pterocliformes > Pteroclidae > Pterocles > Pterocles gutturalis. Next base: position 180 of record NW_010117260.1, read on the forward strand.
GGAAGTAATGTCTTTTTCCTCCCCACACCAAATACCTTTAAAGTCAAATTTACTCTTAACAAAGATTCCCATACCTTTCCTCCCACACTAGAGCAGCCTTAACTGCCTACAATAGAGTGCTATTTCTGTTTTGACTTATGCAAGGTGTTTGGGAAGAATAATGGTCTTTAGAATACCTGGCATCAGGAGGAAATGTAAATATGTTTGAGAGTTCTAGGGTAATTATAGATGCTCTAAGGCAGAAGACTGGCAGCAGATACCAATTTAAATGCAAAAGACTTTGTTGATTTAATGTCTCAGAAGTGGCAATTAAGTTTTGAAGAGTTCTATTCATAGACTCTTATTTGTGGAAAAAAATATGTAAAACTTTTTGTAAATGTAAAAGTCAAACAGACCTTTTCAAAACTCAGTTTGTGATTAACAAGCTGAAAGCACTCAGTTCCTTCCCGCCTCCAGATAGCCACCTTTTTTACCTAGTCTTCCAGTGGGGGTGGCAGGGGGAAGCAGAACTCCACTTCAGACTCAATAGCACCTGAAAGTTGCACCTCTTATTCACAGCTCTGATCTTTTTGCTAGCCAAGTAGCCCACTCATCTTACCACATGCTGTACATTCTGTGCCACAGAGAGGAACTCTTTTGAATCCTTTTGCCTATATTCTGGGAGAAACTCTATGTTGGCAACACGAAACAGTCCAACAAAATACAATGCATCTTTGTTTTCTGCCTGAACTGCAAGAAACAAAGCAGGCAGTTAGCATATATTTTATTTTTTTAATAACAATGAGATTTTTTTTTCTGACTAAATTCTAAACCAAGTTAATCTATTCAGACTTACAGTGGAAAGGACTATCAAATGAACACCATGTTTTCACAGCAAAACTGTTCTAGATGAGTATCACAACATGAAAGTTAATTGAGCACCTGTTCTCTACAGACAAGATAAAATACCACCATGCAAACAAACCAGCATAATGAAGGCAGTATCAATATTCAGATTCTGGAACTTCCGTAAGGAATCTTAGGCAATATTAGCATTCAGGGCTTAAAGAGGAGAACATAGCTTTTACTGCCCACTTAGACACTTCAATCAAGAAAGAAACACTCCACAGAAGTGACAGTTTCTTGTCCTGTCCAATGCTTATACAGATCTTAAAATAAATATTTGCCTTCTATATTTTATTGCTCTTAAAACTTCTTTAAAACTATTCTGCATGAGAGACAAAGAACTTACCTGGCCTTCAGCAGGCCAAGAAATACAGTGAAAGCCAAAATTCAAGGAATCAAGTTCATAGGAACTGTCAGGTCTGTGCAATTAGCTAGCACATGTAAAAAATATTTTGCTTAACACTTAAAAAGTCACACTTCCTAAAGCCAGTAGATATGCCTGCCTCTTTTAATTAGAATCATGGAATCATAGAATCATAGAATGGTTTGGGTTGGAAAGGACCTCAGAGATCATCAAGTTCCAACCCCCCTGGCACGGGCAGGGACACCCTCCATTAGATCAGGTTGCTCAAAGCCTCATCCAGCCTGGCCTTGAGCACCCCCAGGTTGGATGGCTTTGAGCTTTACTTGTTAATTCAACTGTCTGAAGTCTTAACAAAGACACCCAAAAGTCTTTCAGGCCCCATCTAAATAAGTTTCATGTTCATTTTAGAAACAGCCTTCAGGACAAGTGAAATCCTGAACCCAACTGAAAGTGCTGTTAGGGATAGTGATGCATGAAATTGGCATGAGCTTTTAGCAACTCACCAATGAAGAGCCACAGTAATGTCCAGGTTACAACTCCTAAAATGAATAGAATGAGAGTAAAGAGAATTATTTTGTTTTGAAAATTCCACAGCAACATATCTTTTTTCTTCAATTTCAATTTGCCGTGTTTTTCCCTCGCCAGAATCCTTTTGACCAACTTATCTTCTGCAGCTACCATTTGGACTGAGATGTTGGCTACCTAAAATAAAGTGAAAGACAACAAAACACATGGAACATTTCTAACAGCAGTTGACTGACCAACACCTAGAACAGATTCCCACACATATTTGTCTTTTAATGCATATACACAACTACAATTATCTTCACAACAGTTTAAACCTCCAGTCAGGTCCTTTTCTTCCAATCACTCGCTGATATAACACAGAGTCAGTCCCTGTTGCATAAGGATGTAAATACACAACGTACCCTAGGATAACAGCTCACCATGCAACAGCTACCTAGCATAAACCATCTGAACGAATGCTAATATACTTGTACATTCCTCATTAGTATAAATTACTCTTGAGTCCAAGGGGTAGACAATGCTGAATGACCTTTCACTGTCTGCAGCTGAGATGTATACACAGACAGGTATCGCAGGGCAGCAGCTTTTCACCAGCAGCTTGGTAGCCTAACCTAACAAGGTGTTTCATGAATGACCCAAATAGTTGCTATGTTTATGCAAGTTTGGTGCAGAAGCAGACATACATTCAGCCATTCATTCCCTTTGTATGAAGTGGGTGGGAGGAGATAGCAGGATATTCAAATAGTCAATACTTTTTCCAATAATATGGCTTGTTGTTTCCCTACCAAAGAACCAAGAGACAGGCATATGCACACTACCATTGCCTCTTCCCAGCCCATGGTTAAAATGTCAATTCTGTTCGAAAAAAAGCCACTTTCTTCTCAGACCAGAACTAGCCCAACCCATTCATTCCTCAGAAAAAAGTCTCCACTTCTATTCAAGATGAGGAGTGGTGGGTACAGACATCCTCCTCCTGCATTTCCAGCTCCCTTTGAGAAGTTCCCTCCAGTGAACAGGAGGACAAAGCGCAGGTCTTGCTGGGATGGGACCTGGACAAAGTCATCATCTGGATATACAGCCCCTTGACAGTTATTTTGAACCATGGTCCCAGATTTTCTAAAGCTAGATTCAATATATCTCCTGACCATCTTATCCAGGTACAAAAGACTCCTGTGTGATCATTTCTGTATTTGCAGGAGTGGTTTCTACTTCCTGTAAGTATCTTATCTATCTACAGTTTGGTCTGTTCTGGAAAATCTGTTTGTACCAGACACTCCCCCAGGCATTTTCCTCTGCAGGAGATAATCAACACATTTAAGCATACAAATCATGTCTATCAATTGCTGCATGCACAGCAAGAGCTGACTGGGGAAATCTCTGGGAATTCATAAAGCCCCCACTTGGAGAGCTCCTGTGACAGTCAAACACTTTATTGTGAGGTCAGTGAGAGGTTCAATCACCTTTACTCAAGTCAATTAATTGTCTCATCTATGCAGAGGTTAGCTGGCGATTTCCTGGACCACTCAGGACATTAATGAGCAAGTGCACTGGGTATGAACACAGGCGTAGCTGTGATACCCAGCTGCACCAGAATTAGAGCTATAAAAACCCTTGAATTTCCTCTTTATATCACAACTATAACATCAGTTACATAATATTGCCATATCAACAAGGAACACTCAGGAAAAATATTCCAAAAACATGTTGATGCTAGTGACAGAGAAGTTCTCAAGAGGCTGCCTTAGGAAGGTGCAGGTTCTCCATGACTGGAGGTGTTGAGAAACACCAGTTGTCAATCAGCAGCAAGAGTTTTAGTGGGAAGTCTTCTATGAAGCACAAAACAGACTTCGAGACAAAAACACCTGGCTGAAACTGAATTTCACCATTTTAAAGATGAAGACCAAAGCAAAAAAAAAAAAAAAAAATTTTTTTTCCTCTCTTTGGAATAGCTTGATTAATTTTAAGGGCATTTTCAAAATACATCTCCCCCACCACACAGCTGATTTTATGTCACTTGTGGGCTAGGACCTACTCAGAGGTATATCATCTCTCAGCAATGCAAAACAAGAATGTCTGACAAAAAAACAACTATAACTGGTCTATGATTTACTCAAGGTGTATATAGCCTCATTCTGCTGAAAGACAAACCCTTGTCCCACCATCTATCCCCTTCTGTGCCCACACAGAAATACACCCATGAATTCACAGCCACACTAGAACAGATACCCTGATGTGGGGAGATCAGATCTGGCTGTTCCCTATGTTCAATAGACCCTTCTTTGCCTCTGCAGAGCTACAAGGGGTAGAAGGCAAAGTCAGTGCAAGTAAATCTAATTATAGTTTTCCCTACCTAAAATCGGTTTTAGAGAAAACAGAGCTGCACTTTTCTCACTGATGCACAGTGAAGTGACAGCCACAACAGTCACATATGGCAGCAGGGGAGAGTCCAGCTGGACATACTGGGGGTGAGGGGGAGGAGGGCAGAAGAGAAAAGTTATTTCACCATGAGGGTCAGGTACCCGAGCCATGCCCAGACAGGTTAGAGAACCTCCATCCCCGGAGATATTCAAAACTGAATGGGACAAAGCCCCAAGAAATCTGTTCCGGCTTTGAAGTTAATTTGGTTTTTAAAAAATGGTTGGTAGATCGCCTTCAGAAGTCCCCATCAATCTAAGTTTTTCTATGATTCTCTGACATTATGCCCTAGTAATGCTTTCAATAAGACAGCTCTGTGTAACCTCACAGAGAGAGCACAAGCAACATCATCATAAATATCCTGCCATTCCGATAGTTAAATACAATGGTTAGCAATCTTTGACCTCAGAGTTGAGGATGTTCAAAGATGAGAAGAAAAATGAGTAATAAGTAATAATGGGTAGAGTAATAAGACCCTGTAGTACACTTCACAATTTCCTCAAACAAAACACTAAAACATTGAACTGGGAGACTTCAGACTCATATCTTATGTCTAGGTAATTAACTGCAATCATTTTGTGTGTTCTCAAAGACTCAGTTTGCCTGTCTTCTGTATTTTTAAAAACCTTATTTAGTATAATTTTGTTTAAGGATGAAAACCAAATTACCTATCTGTTTGTTTAAAGATCTGCTCTGTCATAAGTTCCCTTATATACTCAGGTTTTCAATAGGACAGCTGGAGACAGTTGAATGAATGTTCAGTTCTGACTTCTGAAATTTGGGCCATGTTCATCAAGGTTCCCCCAAGAATATTTTGTATTTAAGTTTTCTCATGTCATTCATTTTTGTAACTGTAGACTTAACTAGACAAATTTACTCCTAAAAATTAGATACAAAGTTCCTGCTAAAGACTGACCTCACTGGACTATAAGTGTGCACTTGAAACCACTGATGCCTTCATTGCATCTACTGCAATTCTAGTCTTATATTTAAAAATGCACTTCATGTATCAAGGCTTGAATGGCAAAGTTCTCTGTTACACAAGATTCACAGAAATACTGAATGCTATGCTCCACATTTTTAAACATTTCCCTCAGTTATCTTAGTTTACCATAAACACTTTATAGTAAGAAAAACAAAGGCAGAGTTAAGCTGTTCCCTTCCTCAATAAAGATCACTTCTAATTCAGCTTTCATCTTTACTGCAACTTACTTCTTGTACTCTAGAATTGGTTTCCAGCTAAAATTACAATTTGACTATCACCATACACTGAATTATTTAATTGCTTCTTTGTCATGAGTTAATGCTCATGCAATAATCCGCTTCTGTATCTTCACCGGGAAAAGATAAACACTTTACCTGTTTTGATGTTGCCTTTCTTGCCTAGAAATTGATCTCTTTTTTGGAAAAATGTGCTGCCACGACACGAGCATAAGATTTTCCTGTTGTCACACTGACATTCTCATTATTTCAGTTGTCTGAAAATGCATGTTACTGGCAATCTGAAGGTGTACAAATGTATGTTGGCATTTTCAGATTGAATTACAAAACAGAAAGTTATAACAGATCTAACCTGGATGTTAAGCTTAATGCTTGAGAATTAAATCATAAGAAATCTAATAGTGTCATGAAGGGTATGAAATCAAGAATGCTTAAGTCACCTACTTACACTTAGCTCTTCTTCAGGTTTAGCTGCTGGGTGATCACTTTTTTTATCCATTCCAGCAGAATTAACTTTACTGCTTGTCCCAGTTGAAAAAGAGCCTTGCACTTTTTCTCAGGCACCACTTCTGAAGCTGAAGGAAGACAGCTTACAGCAATGTCCAGGACCAAGAGAGGCATCGATTTACTTTGATGAGTTTCCAGTTGTAATCTGAACTGCCCTGTTGCTCTTTTGTGAATATTAGAAGGATGCTATCAAGTAACTTTAGACATCAAAATTGGACTGAATAAACAGGCTTTTCATAGTCTTTTTAAGCTGAAATAGACTCCAGCTTGTTAAAAAAAATCACAGTGCTAGAATACGTGTCACTAAAACTTCACAAAATTAGTTGCCATAAACAAGAAAAGTAGCAAGCAAAATGCAGATATGACAGCAAAATCATGCAACTAAAAGAAGGAAAATAAATTTAAGCACCTTGAGAAAGAATGCTGTAAATAGCAGATAAATATTGCAAACCAAGAAATGCATTTTTACTCTTTTCTATAATTGTGTAATGTGCCTTCTGAACACTGAGATTTGGTTATTTTATTGTAACCAAGAAACAAGCTGCTGCAGGCAACATATTTTGTGTTATTAAAATAGATCAGGCTTCAAACTGAGAATCCTTTTTGTAATCAGATGCAGGAAGTCAGTTGTACCATAACAGTTCCATCCTATTTTCTTTGATAATTAAATATTTATAGAGGGTGTAAAACAATACTTTCCTCAATGGATGCTAACTATAGAGCTCTCTTTACTTTTAAGTGATTAACAGTCTCAATGCCTTCCTTGGGTCGGCTTCAGAAATGGTACTGGAGAAATGGCAACTTTTTATTATAAAAATATACATTCTATTAATTTATATTTGAAGATATAAAACCTAGACTAACAGTCATAAAAACTCTAGCAACACAGTAGTGTAGAGGTATAGAATAGAAAAGATGCAGCCAGACCCCCGTAACAGGCAAGCTCCAGCTGTGATCTACATTCCATCGGTGTAACCAGCAACTGATGACTTCAACTACACGGCAAAAAAATCCTACAGTTAGGTAATCTATTTGTAAGATAAAATATTTCTTGTCTGTGTGTTAGTCTTTGGCTTATGCCCTGAAGCACACTATTTGTGTCCTCATTGTTATTTTTTCTGGAACTGCAACATATTTTATCTTTCTGAAGAGACACTTTAAGCTCTGGGCTCTAATGCTTTAGCAGAATAGGAAAATCTATTCATTTATTACAGATTACTATATATAATTCCTTCCAACTCACACTCTTTTTTAATTAAACTTAATTTTTTGGGGACTACTGCGGTCTCTTAAAGTGTACACATCATTCCCAAGAGCCTCCCACTCTCCTGTGCACAGGAAGTTACTGTGATACAAATGGTATTTCAGAAGCTGGTCCATAGATTAAAAGAGCATTGTACATAAAAATACTTTCCTTTTGTCAATATCAAAGTCTTTTGCATGTTTCTTCAGCAAGTCCTTTATGCTCTGAGAAAGCACAGTTATCACCTCTAGATTTCACTTTTCTTCAGCCATTTAACTTCCCATATTTTCTCCTGAGAAGATAAAAATAACCATGTGTCTTGGTGTCAGGACCACCA
>NW_010117261.1:0-24452 GCF_000699245.1 Pterocles gutturalis
CTCTGGCTTAGCAGCAAATTGAAGTTTAGACCGATTTGTGGGAGAGATCATTGAGTGCGGAGGTTATAATGGGATACAGGATGTTTTGAGCTCTCTATTTGTGTTTCTCTGTATCTGGCTTTAGCACTGTTGAATTTTCAGTTCTCTTACCGGGTTTCCTGGGGGCTGTAATACAACTGACGTATGATATCAGTGAAATGCTTTTATAGACTGCACATAGTCATAAAAATGGTTTATAGTGAGGAAGCGTAGATGACCTGAGTGCATTTTGGATGGTGAAAAGAAGTGATCAGGAGATAGGAGATGCATGTTGGTCATCCTCTAGGGCTGTGAAGAAATTGAGATTCTAATCAAACCTGTGACTTCTCTTGGGGAAAGCAGTACAGACACAGCAGTATATTCTGTGCCGTGTTGAGCAGACTAACTCCCCTGTTTCATTGCAATGAAACACTAAGCTCCAGAAAAATATATGCTGTTAGGTTTGCCAAAAGGCTCCAAGAAAGCACAGTAAGAGGCATGCGAGTTTTGTCATACACCCCTCTTTCTATTAAGGAGTAAGGAAGATAGCCAGGAAAGTCAGGAAGGAAGAAAATACTTTCCTCTTTACTTCACTGTTCCTGTCTGAGAATTTTACATTTGATTTTGAGTCTTTTTACTTGAATGTGTAGGGGGAAAATAAAAACATAAACTGTTTATTGTAAAGCAGCACAGTTGCTGTCTTTGTTCATCCTCTGGATTTGATGTGAAGGACTAATGTTTTGGGTGCCCATACAGGAGGAGAAGTATTTGTTTAGAAAGTGCTCTTGGTTCCTCTTAAAGCAGGCAGAGGTTGGTAATAGTCTTATTTGTGCAACACCAAAAGCTTGACAGCTTAAATATAAAAGCAGAGGAAAGCTTGTTTTTTCTCTTGTACGTTGCCAAACATTAACAAGAAAAGTAGAGTGAGACAGTTGGTGCTCTGAAGACCTTATGGTTAAGAAGCTAGGGGTCCAGCTGAGGAACTTGAGGTGGAATAATTTGGAATGTAACCAACAATTAAATTACCTGGGAAGCAAGACCTGGCTTTAATGGGAATGAAAAATCACCTTTTTGCAAACTGTTCTGCAGGTCATTCATTCTGTAAAATTCTTTCTTTATGCAGTCCTAGGCTGAAGCTCAGCACTCAAAGGTAAAATTCTAATGATTTTTATCAGCTAGATTTCCAACTCACAGGAGACATGCTAGGGGAAAAGCTTTGGTGGGAGGCTGAAGAAATGCTGGTGGGTTTGTGTCTCCCTGTTTCACTTCCCGGTACTGAAGAGAGCCCTTTAAATGAGCAAGATCCTCATCTCAGGCAGCAATGACTGTGTACAGCTCTTGTTGCAAGTCCTCAGGACCTGGGGACACTTATCAGTTTGTACAGTCAGATTCCCATTTCACCAGGAGTTGTGCGCACCTTTTCCTCTGTGTGTAGCCCTGCTATGACCTGTCTTTATTTCCATGTGTCTGTGTATCTGTGTAGATGACCTGAGTGCATTTTGGATGGTGAAAAGAAGTGATCAGGAGATAGGAGATGCATGTTGGTCATTCTCTAGGGTTGTGAAGAAATTGAGATTCTAATCAAACCTGTGACTTCTCTTGGGGAAAGCAGTACAGACACAGCAGTATATTCTGTGCCCAGTACATTCTCTGCACTGGTGGTGCAGAGGATCTTACTGCTCCGTTCCCTGTGTGCAGGTGAAGAAGATGGGTGGCTTAGGGCTGCTGGCTATGGATGTGCCAGAGGAGTACAAGGGAGCAGGCCTCGACTACCTGGCCTATTCCATTGCTGTGGAGGAGATCAGCAGGGGCTGTGCGTCCACAGGCGTCATTGTCAGCGTCAATAATGTAAGTGTCTCAGGGTGTGTGTGAGGGACAGGCGTGGAACCGAGGCTGGCATTGGGAGGATATTGGAGAGGGGTGCGTGCGAGAAGTGGGATCTCTTCTGTGGTGGGTGCTGGTGTGTTGGAGTGCACTTGGATGTTAGGGAGCTACTGGATTGCTTGTACCTTCAAGAGGCACTAACTCAGCTCTTAATTCTTAAAGTCTTTGTATTTAGGGCCAATACTCAAGTTTGGCACTGAAGAACAGAAGCACAAGTGGATTGCTCCCTTCACCAGTGGGGATAAAATTGGCTGTTTTGCTCTTAGTGAACCAGGTGATGTGACATTTATTGTTCCTGTTGCAAAGAACAGAGGTTAGCTTCTTTCCTTAGGCAGGTTTAGGATGGACTTTATGTCTGTCAAATTGTAACAGTTTGCAGAAAGGTGGTTTTTAGCAATTCTGTGTAAATGAAGTTTCAGTGTCCAGGGTATTAACTGCCATCCCCATGGTCTATACTGAAAATTGTCATCCCCTCTGTGAGCAGAGCTCTGGAGAGGGACACATCTTAGACATATGGGCCTTTCCCCCTCCTGTTTGGGTCCTCTGGGAGGGACAGTGCTGACACTACTGCAGTTAGGAGAGGTGCTGTGAGCTGACAGTGGGGCTGCAGGCTGGGGCGGGGGATGACATGGATTTGTGCCCCAGGCTGCCACTGCTTGCCTGAGTTTTGTTTGCTGGTGCCTTGCCCAGGAAACGGCAGTGACGCGGGTGCAGCATCCACTGTGGCGCGCCTGGATGGTGACGAGTGGGTTCTGAATGGCACCAAGGCCTGGATCACCAACGCCTGGGACGCCTCGGCCGCCGTGGTGTTTGCTACTACAGATAAATCCCTGAAACACAAGGTGCGTTCAGGGGGTCAGTCAGGAAGAAGGTGCAGGAGTAAAGTAGTTACAGAGGGGAAGCAGTTTGAAAGCGTTCTGGGGACTCTCTATTCAGAGCTCTGCAGGCATTGAGCAGAGGGGGACTGATGGGCGCTGGCTTTGTTCTGTCTTGTCTCACCCCTCCCTTCTCCTGGTTACCTAGCAAATGTTCCATGAAAAATGTTGACAGCCAGGTAAGTGGGAAGTTGGCACCATTCCTAAGAGTTTGTGTCTTGCTGCAGGGCATTAGCGCATTCCTGGTTCCCATGCCAACTGCTGGGCTGTCACTGGGGAAGAAAGAAGACAAGCTGGGAATCCGAGCCTCTTCCACTGCCAACCTGATATTTGAGGACTGTCGGATACCCAAGGCCAACCTCCTGGGGCAGCCGGGAATGGGCTTCAAAATCGCCATGGTAAGAGATGGATGGGGGTGCAGCTGTGGTTGTATAAAGCTGTAGTTCCCAAGCTTACCATTTTCAAAACCGTTTTCAGCCTTATGCTCACGTTGCTGAGAATCACTAGCATAAGCTGTTCTGTGTAACATTAAGCAGTTGACCCCTCTCGCCAGCATGGGAGAAATCATTCACAGAGCTTGATGAATTGTTAATTTACCATGGATCCTTGACAGTGCTTTTTTCTAGACTCAGCACAGTGGTTCTCAGATGAAAGAATGCCGATGCTGCTGAGGTGCTGTGTCAGTAGGGGTGGTGTATTTTAGTTTTTTTCCTTTCCCAGCCCTCTATTCCTCAGTTTGTACCTGCAGATAAAGGGAAGACATGGCATTTTCCCGAAATACTTTGGCAGAGGAAAGCTGTCCTGGAGGCACAGGACAACCTCTGGATAATGTCTAAAGGTGGATGAAATCTGAGTTACGCCACGTGTGTGATTTCTGAGGAGGAGCCAGGCAGCACGGAACAGCGCGTTCCCTGCAGTGACACACTCCCCTTTGGAAGTGTTCGTTGCTCTCTCTGTAGGAGCAAAACACCATTTGTTGGCCTGACTGAAAAAAGGCTGAGCTCCAGCCCTTTCCATTATGTCTGCAACTAAAAGAACGCATCAGTCACCAACCGCTTTTTTAAGATACATCCCAGGATTGAGAAGATGGAGCCTTTTCTCACTGTACTGTAAATTCTTCCTGTGCATAGTGAGGCAGGGAAGCAGTTAAAAGCCTAATGGGAGAGTGCTTGAGGTAAGTCAGGTTATTGATGCAATTCACTAGCCGTTTTGAAAAATGCTTGCTTCAGTGTGTGTAGTAATGTTGAGGGCAAAGAGGAAAACTGACCAGATTTCTTTTTTTTTTTCAGTTAAAGTAAAATCAGCTGCACAGTGAGCCAGACGTCCAGCTGAAGGGTTCTTTCAGCCCGTCAGAGCAGCTGTTCCTCATTGTGCTGTTTACCTTATTTTGCACCCCCTCTTACTTTTCCCCAGCTAATAAGAAGCATTACCTCTCCTTTCGGCTTCCCTTGTACCCCTGGCCTCTCTCTGCAGTACCGAGTACATTTTAAATTGCTCTGTTCCTGCATAACCAGGAATGCTCTGAACCAAGGAGGTCTGACCAGAGGATACTAAGGCTACAGCAGCTTCCCAGCAAGAGCAGAAATGCAAGTGCACTAGTTTTGATCAAGTATGACTTGACTTTTAAGACATATATTTTGTATTTTTCGCAGCAAACGCTGGATGCAGGACGGATTGGTATTGCCTCACAGGCTCTTGGAATAGCACAGGCAGCTCTGGACTGTGCTGTGGATTATGCTGAAAAGAGAATGGCCTTTGGGTCGCCCATCACAAAGCTACAGGCAGTACAGGTACGAGCTACGCAGACAGGGCTGTTCCAAACATTGCTGGTGGAAAGTTCACGTGGACTCTAGGGCGTGGGTTCAGGCACACAGTGCACTTTGCACTGTCTGGGATAAACAAGGCAATAATTTCTGTTTTCAAACACCGTTAAAACTGGTCAAATGGAGGCACTCCTTTTCCAGCAATGTTGGCCTCAGCGGTGGGAGACTTCTGCTGTATGTCCTTGTGGGGGCAGAGGCCACCACCTGGAACAAAGGCTGTGTTTGTCGTTGCAGTTTAAGCTAGCCGACATGGCGCTGGCGTTAGAGGGTGCGCGCTTGCTGACCTGGAGAGCCGCCATGCTGAAAGACAATGGGAAGCCCTTCACAAAGGTATTTCCAACCTTGCATTTGTCTGGCAGTGACAGTGCTGGGCACAGGCTCAAGACAAGGGAACCGCGCAATGTACAGCGTCGCTGTGTTCAGCGCCTGCCCAGCCAGCGCTGTTGGTGCTTAACCCACAGCAGATGGTGGGCTCTGTTGTCTCAAGGTTGGGTTTTAGCCAAGGGGAGAGGGGTGGCCACTGTCAGCGGGCACCAACGATCAGGCCTGTCTCTCTGCACAGCTGGTCTGTGAGCCTTCAAGCTCATTGTGCAGGTGAGGTGTTGTTTTTTTTTTTTTTGTGATAGCTGCACCCTCAGTGATGTTTTCCTTCCCCAAAGGAAGCGGCGATGGCCAAGCTGGCTGCATCAGAAGCTGCAACAGCCATTGCTCATCAGGTAACTGCTTCAGTTGACATCTCTGATACACAGCATGCTGAAAGGGAGCTTGGGTGTCACACAGCAGGTGATTGGGGAGGGTGGGATGGAATGGACTAGATTTTTTTTTTTTTTTTAGTCAAGCCCATATGGCTGAAGCTGGTTAGCACAGCCATGTTGGTGGATTTTGGGGTGAGGGGTGCGTGTGGGGATTTATGCTGGCCTGTGGCAGCTGTATTATTTCTTGGGCTTGCTGCTGTGCAGGGCAAGGTCAAAGTTTTGAGCGAGATCAGCGATGCGGGAGGGCGCATGGATGCACCAGTCAGGACTAGTAGTATGTTTGCAACTTAGTGACCAGATGGAGCAGAGCCTCTGCTGTCTGCATTTATTTTCCCCTGCCCTTAATAAAAGTGTCTCAGCTGAACATGGCTCACTAACAAGTGCCTCTGAAGTGATTGATTCTTTGTCTGGGACATCAGCATTGCTCTTGCACAGCTCCAATCGTGTTTGTTCCATTTGGGCTGCAGTCATCCCCTGTGTCCCGTCCCCCCCACCCTCCATGGCCTTAGTGCCTTTTAAGGTGGCTGTGGTCTGGGGAAAACAAATTCTTTGATCCTGCTTCCTTTCTAACCTGCTGCCTTTGTTTCAGGCCATCCAGATCCTGGGTGGGATGGGCTATGTGACAGAGATGCCAGCAGAACGCCATTACCGTGACGCTCGTATCACCGAGATCTATGAGGGGACCAGTGAGATCCAGAGACTGGTGATAGCAGGTCAACTGCTGAAGGCCTACCGCAGCTGACACCGCCCCAAAGTGCCTCCTTGGCCTTCTTGAACCAGGCTAATGATGGAAGTTCTCCTCACCATTGAGTAACTGACCCTCTTGTCAAAAATGTGCCGATTCTTCTTTGGACAAAGTACAGTGCAGGGAAGGCCGGATCCAGGTTTGTAAGTGAGGGCTGTAAGTGCAGGAGGGAGGAGGCAGCCCGTCCTTGGAGGGGAGCATAGGTCTTTTCCTAAACCGGAGCATTGGTTTGGTTTGCTACTGGCAAAATGACTTTTTGCTGTTCCTTTAAGTCAGCAGCTCTCCCTGCATGCTTTCCAGCCACCTCCTGTAAGGATTTGTCTCCATTACCAGTGCCAAAGTGTGACCCCTGTGCCCTGCTCCAGGCTGTGGGTTACACTGCCTCTTGTGATCAGACTAACTCATTTCAGGTGTGGGATGAAGCTGTGAGAGCTCCTCATTGGGTACAGGCTGTGCTGAGGTAACCCGTGCAGCAGGGCACTTTTCCCTCCTTACAGCAGGAGAGTAGCCAAGGGGGAGGACACGGGTGTTACCTACGCACAGAGGGCTCTTGGCACAGGCTGTGGTTGGTGTCTGTGTAGATGTAAAAACAAAGTTCAGGAAAAATCCCTTGATCTTGCCCAGCAGAGCCAGCAGCCTCCAGCAGCCTGCTCACTCAGCCACTTACAGATGGAGGTGTAAAAGGAAAGGACAGAAAAGCTGCAATGCCTGAGATGGATTTAAAAAAAAAAAAAACAACCCACAGACCACCAAAAAACCCCTGCTCCCAAAGCTACTTTTACAGCAGTTGTTTTTTTTTTAATCAACAACTACCCAACAGGAAAGAAAGTGCAAGAAGTAGCAGTAACAGCCTTTAATCTCTGTGTGTTTTGGGCAACAACGAGGAAATGAACAGATGACACAGAAAACCTTACCAGGAAGCTTTAGCAGTAGCACATATCCTCAATCTGTTATCTTTGGCAAGAAACTTAGAAGATTCAACAGCCAAAAGAAAAACTGTAAACTCAGGAAAAGATGGAGAGGATTAAGACTGCAGTCTGTATGGTCCACCCCCTTGTCCAAATGATGAGTCCACTAGAGGTAAATGGTTATTTTCCTGTGGTGCCATTTATTTAATTTGTGTGGAGAGAAAAACAGCAGGATTCTGTTACACATAAGAGAGAAGACAAATAAAACCTGATTTTTAAAGGATCACCACTTCCCACTTTTTTTTTTAAATGCAGCTGTGAATTGATTTAGAATGTTGTCTTCCAGTCACAAGACACAGGAGCATAAACTAGCAGGACCTGCATGCACCAGTTGGACCCGCTTTGAGGTGCAGCGGCTCTTTGCTAGTGCAGCTGTCCCAGCAGGATAAATAATGCCTTTGCAGGGCGCTACAGGACAACAGCATGTCGGGGCAAGGTTTTGAAGGCTTGAATTTCTCCTTGCTGCTCTCACAACCCGAAGGATGAACAGACCCAGAGCCAGGCCCTGCATTCAGCAGGTTTTACTGGAAAACCGTTCTAATGACAGTGACTGTGTTGTAAATTATGGAGGGCTTTGAGGAGTGACAGACACTGTTCTAGCTTGATTTCAGCCACTTTGATGTTCTGTAGGCTCATAGCTGTGATTGTCGGTGAAAGTTACACTTCTTGCTCTCTGCAGCCACTTGGATAGAACAGGAGCTGTAGGGGTGCTGGCTGCAAGAAGTGAGGACTTTGGGAATGCAGTTACTGTTCAGTGCTCCCCTTCACTGACCTCCTGTACTCCCGTCCAGCCAAATCCTTGGTGACCCAGAGCCATCAGCCACACTGAGGCCGTGCCTGCTGCATTGTTCCCCCCCCCTTCATCCAGCTGCTTCACTTGTAGACCTTCTGCAGAGAATACAGAGACAGCAGCCAGTCACTGACCATTCTTGGGGAACCCTGCTGCTGCGCCTGTCACCACAGCTTGCTTTTGGGAACGCCTGGATCACACCCACGTGCCTCATTAACAAGCTTCTTGCTATCTCTGACATCAGTACAGCAGCTGACCTGGCTAACAACTGCATGCTCGATGCCAGCTTGCTGAGAGCTGCATCTCTGCCATAGTCTATCAAATTACACTGCACATCATCAAGTTACTAAAAGGGTGGAGCTGGTTTAAAAAAAAAAAAAAAAAACACTGGTCTAGGTACAGCATGCTAGTCAGGTTCCTGAGCCGAGGAATATCGTATCTTTTTTGTAATTACCGAAGGCTCTGAAATGAAAGCTTTACACTCCCCTCCCTGCTGCCACCGGTCCAGAGAGGGCTCAGTAACCTGTCCCACTGCACTGTTCAGAGCAGGGCTTTGGGGTGAACAGCATGGTTATGCACAACGCCTGCAACAGAGCTCCAAGAGCAAAGAGATGGCTTTTCTCAGAGCAAGATACTTAGAGCTGACTCCTTGCTGCTGCTGGCTCAGAGAATTTTGGCTGTAATGCATGTGTGTCTGCTCCTTGGGGCTGTTACAGACGAGAACTGCTGAAAGTGCAGAACACAAACAAGTTCTGCAGCATTAAACAGCGAGCTCTCGTCCAGAGCCACCCCCAGACAGCACTAACCTGGACAGGCTTTCCTTTGAGAACAGGGTCTGGTTACAGCTGAAGCCAGAAGTTTTTATCAATTTACAAACTCAGCCAAAATTGCAGAGTCGGGGCACTGAGATGGGAAAAACCAGGTCATACATAAATTAGAAAGAGGTGGGGAAGGAGATCAGCCACAGCTACAGCATCCAAGGACATTATGGTTTTTGCCCCCCAGTGCTCTAAGCGTACATGAAACTGGTTACGAGGCAGACTGCTGGGTGTGAAGCACGGGAGCCCTAACTAGAATCTGTTCTTAGGAAACACAGTTACAGTAATGAGGACTTACTTCCACACTCTGCCTTAGATTGGTATTTTATATCAAATATGTATTTGGTATATAAAGCTCACAGTCTCTTATGTGAATTCCCAACACTCTAAAGGAAGAGACGAGCTGTTCTGGACTGTCACACACACACAGGTGAGAAATACTGAACTTCCTGGGGTGCACAGACATGAGCCACATCCTTCCTGACCTGTCCGCCACCAAGACTGAGGAGCTGCCTGAAGCCTCTGCCTCCCTTGAGCACAGCAGGACAGGGCTCACCTCTCAATTTCATACAACATCAAAAAAAAACCCCCAAGGTGTGTCATCTCAGCCTTCCAACTTTTAAGCAATATATAAAATGTTGCACAGGACTCAGCTGACAGTGCTGTAGTATTGCTTGCACATCCGAACAGCCTCCTCTACTAGTCTTTTCTGACAGTATATCTATAAGAAAAATAGGACAAATTATTTTGTTTTTAAATTAGATTTTGTTTTGCCTGACTTCACAGCCCTCATTATACACACAGACCTGGCAAAAGCCACACATTCAGGTTATGCTGGGGATCTTGGAAAGCATGACAAATACCAAATCTGAAAAACATCTTGAAGTGAAAAAGCAAAGACCTAGAAGAATAACAAGAAGAAGAAATGGAATAGAGGTAAGAAACTTGACAGTGTTGTAACTTGAATGAAAAATGCAGTATACTACTGTTTAGCTAAAAATTAATTTCAAATTCCACTTGCTCACTAGTTGTGTAAAAAGAAAAATATTTGTGAGCCTTCCCTCCGCTTCCCCTCCAAGGAGGTCAGTGCCAGGCTGCGGAAGCCGCCCAGCCATCAGTATACATCTCCAAAGTGCTTTCAATGGCTTCTTCCCTTCTCTGACAGAACATACCGTGCTTCCACACTCACGACAGGAAACGTTCATCTCACCAAAAGGCTTCTGAATGTCACACGAGTGCAACACAGAACGCCCAGCTCTCATGTCTCATACACTTTACCCATACGGACTGGCCAGACAACCCCAGCTCATTTCTGAACTCATACTGTTTGCAAGACTGTGTGCCCTTAGGGAAATTTCAAAATACAACCCCAAATTTCTAAGCTGACTATTCCCTAGGACGCAGCAGCAAACTGACCCCAGAACCATTAACAGGTTTGTACATTACAGTTCTGCGCTGTGTCCTTTGCCATAAGCACTCTCTAGTCTATCCCCTTTTTGGCAGTATCCTTTTACCTTCCTACAAGAAGGCTTATATTAGTCAAACAACTACTAAAATATTTTTTTCTGACAACTTTTCAGAAGAAAGGCCTTAGTGATCTCACTGCAGGACTTTGCGTCAAGCAGTTTATTAAGGAGTTCAACAGAATGTTAAACCAAGAAGGCAAGAACAACCGTTCAGACCCCACAGGGACAGGGAACCCTAGGGCCTCGCTGGCCTCTGGAAATCCAGAGGCGCAAAGCAGCTTGCAGTTTCATCCTCAAGCTGAGAAGATGCGTAGTCAGCCGGAGTGAAGAAATAAGGACAAAAGGTGCATCTGTGCAGAGGGCCCAGCTGCTGAGTAGCGAGGTAGGAATCTGTTTCTAATCCCCCTGGATGCCGAGGTTGCTCTGGACAGGAGAGCTGTTGGACCAAGCTCCACAGCTTTGACTTACTCAAAAAACCCAGGAGAATGTTTTTCCCTCTGCAAATGTAATAGCTTTGTATTTAGAATGGTTATGCTCAAGTTAACCTCTGCACAAAGCACCAAAATCCTTTTCCTGCCCGTGGCGGCTGCTGTCCCACGCTGAAGGGGCAGCAAAGACCGTTCAGTCCGGTTCTGCTCACCTGGCAGGGGCAGGTGTCCACCGGGCAGCGGGGCAGTCAGCTCGGCGCAGCGGGCACTACCTGTGGGTTCAGAAACAGAGTGCTGCGGTTACAGCTCAGTCCCGTACCTCACTTCTAGTCAGACGGTCACAAAGAGGGCAGTACAGCTCAAAAAGGAAGGCCAAGATTTTTCTGTAAACCTAAATTAATTCTCATTAAGCATTTGTCAATTAGCACTTTTCTAGAACTTTTTCCAGAATGCTTTTTAAGTGTAGAAAAACATTGATAGGCATGCTTTCCTGGCAGGGACTAAAAAATGCCACTGCAAAACAGAGAAAGACTTTATTTTAATTCCAAAGGCAGGAGGGGAACTCTCAAGCAGCTGAAAGCACCTGAGATGTGCATTGCTGTCAGGTGGGTGGAGGGCTGGGAGGACAAAGCAGCAAAGTGGATCTAAAGATGTTATTCCACTGCTTGGAACCTCAGGGGAGGGGGGGAAGGTTTTTCTCTCTTTGAATACCCTCATCAATATTTTATTCACCTTAAGTTTGAGGTGTGTAACTGAAAACTGATACAGCTGAAAACAAGTCTGGGACCTAACACCCACTATGACCAGTAAACGTGGATTTTTAATTAAAAACTTCATTAATAAGTGACAGTTACCTGATGATGAGCATTGCAGGCGTAGGCTAGAGGAAATGTTTTCAACTAAGATATGAACTGAGGGGGAAAAAAATTAATAAAGGCACATTCCCCCTGCCACAGAGGCCCACCCAAACTTGCTAAATCTTACAAGTCCCCCCTCTGCCCCTCCCAAAGGGCTGTGCTGCCTCTTGCTTCAGCTGTTGCGCCCGTCTTAGAGCTCTGTTACAGCCAGCTCAGAGGCCACCAGCCCCTCTGCCTGTGAGCTTGCCAGACTTGCCTGACAAGAGAGGAAGATGTTAATTAATGACGGTACACACACGTGGCTGGGCAAAATTTTCTACCATGCTAAATATGTTCTTCTCGAAACATCTGACAGAGCAGGAGGGATCAGACACTTCACTGAAGTTTCCTTACCTGTTGTAACGAAACCGTACCCCAAAGTAATGTTACCGTTCAGGCTCATTCTTCCACCTTCCCCTTTTCCTTCTGGTCAGCTAACAGTTATCAGCATCTATCAAACTAACAAGACCTACAAGCTCTCAGAAGAGTTCCCCAAACCCAATTTGTCACAGTATTTTAACGGAAAAATGTTCTAGTTACCTCAGGGAAGCCTTTCAGTCAATAAAATAACAGAACTGGAACTGCTGGTTTAAAAAAAAAAAATCATAAAACCCATATTTTAACAGGCTACAGGTACAAAGCAGTCAACACACAAACTTCAACCAGTCACAACAGTAAAGGACAGTTTTCTGTTTCTTTTTTCCTTTTTTTTTTTTTTCTTTGAGGGGCAGGGGCATGGAAAAAATACAGCACACTAATGAAACAAAATGCAAAAAATACAAAAAAATAGAAAATAGAAAAAATGTATTTACAAGTGATACATTACTATGATCAGAAAGCACAAAGACAATTGCTGCTATAATACATGCACTGGGTCAAGAAGGAACTACTAAAAACCTGCAAGGGAGATGTTCGTAAAAAAAGACCAAAAAAAAAAAAAAAAGACAAAAAATAGACACTCCCTCCCCCCTCAAACGAACAGGGCTGGGTTTGAACTTTTTTCTTCCCTAGTTTGCTACATTGATCGAAATTGAATATCCCCTACCGTCCATGAGTACAATCGGTACAAGCACTACACTTGTTCTCAAACTGCAGGTTCAGCTGTAGGGGGGGGGAACAGCAGCTCATTGTAGATCCATATACAAGAAAGCCATAGTAAACTGCTCTACATGCTAAAAATTACAGCAAGCCCCTCTCTGCTACACAGCATGATCTTAGCAGGTTTTCCTTTTTATTTATTCATATATATATCTATATGTGTGTATATATATATGTATAAAAATCGTGCCCTTTTTCACTGCAACATGACATCTGGGTGGAAATGTAACTTGTTACAACAAATTTTTATATGTATACTGCAAGAAGTCACTCAATGTCTGTGGATTTAATAAGTAACCTCACACCACAGGAAATATTTAATAAATCAAAAAAACCAACATGGTGACAGAAGACCTTCTGTCTCAGTTCTTTCAAAACCCAAGTCCAGCAGGAAACTGGTCCCAATGCACACGAGGGGTTCTCTGAAGAAGCTTCAGTTTGCTTAACCGTTTTTTTTTTTTTAGTGTTCAAGTTTTTGAACGACTTCACGCCGTTTTCAGTTTCAAGTCTGTCTCTTCCTCTCTCACAAAGGTAATAGTCTGGTGCTAATCCATCTGAGCGAGGAAAAGAGGAAAGTGGCTGCAGTTGCACAAAGGGTCCCCAATTCCACATCTGCAGGGAGATACGGAGCCACGTGGAGCTCCAGGATCTTCGCTTTTTTTTTCTTTTCCTCCTAATACAAAGTCCTTCCGTACAAGTCCCATAATTGGTACCTTCCCAAGTACCAGCCAGTCCAGCTTTCGGAGACGACAAAGCCACAAGTTAAAGTGAAAAGGACCAAGGCAGAAGTTCAGGTCACTTTCTGTCTGTTCCATCATACTTCCAGGAAACGGGAGCTGCTGGACTTGGAGTGGAAAGGCTCAGACCACATGCGACGTAGATCGCCCTAGGCAGGAAAAGAGCAGAAGGACCATGCCCTCAGAAACTTCAAAGTCCACTTAGAATTCAGACTCTAAAATTCACATATAATTGCAAGTATGTCTTAAAAGCAAATCTGTTCTTCACCTGTTTTGCGAATTATAATAAAGACAGTAAAAAATAAATCTTTTCCCTGTCAGGTCAGAATGTCTTATTTTGGTGTCAGATCTACCCAAAATAGGTTTCTGATGGGAAGGAAATATTTATGCAGGTGGAAAATCCTGTCCTTTCTTACACTCTGCTCTGGAGAGTGCTAGATGTGTGTTTCAACAACAGCCCTGCAACAGGAAAGGTTGCATTTTAAAATTTCAGTTCAGAACAGGTGACTGGAAAGAGGTAAACAAGGATCTGCCTCTCCAGTTTCTCTGCAACCTTTGTGCACGTCTTCTTTCATGACCAGCTGAGTGAAGACAAATTTAAGTATTTAATTAAAACAGCTTTTAATACTTCAGAATTTGGTTAGTGTATAATGACGGGTACTTTATGTACATAAATTATCTTCTATTTCAGGAACTCATCTCTCAGCTACTCAGTCCTCCAAAATGAAGATTCACCCCAGCAGCAGCGGTACCTTAGTTCTGGGCCAGGGCTGTGAAGGAGGAGTAAGCACACGCCTCATCCCCGCGAGTGCTGGTGGCCTGTGCAAGAACACCGAACCCGCCTCCAGCTGACCCCAAGAGCCTCCTGCTGCAAATACATAATCCCATCTTACCTTTAAATAGGCCATGGTGAGGAGCGGCAACAAAGTAAACGGTACCAAATAGAGTAGGGCAGGCTGGGCTGCCCGGTGAATGCGGGAAGCTACTG
Organism: Pterocles gutturalis; assembly: GCF_000699245.1. NCBI lineage: Eukaryota > Metazoa > Chordata > Aves > Pterocliformes > Pteroclidae > Pterocles > Pterocles gutturalis. The sequence continues at coordinate 14,290 of NW_010117261.1, forward strand.
TTGCAGTTAATAGACCTGTGAAAGAAAAAAGGGACAATAAGTATCTCTAGGGTACCTAGGAATGTTCTAATCGCTTCGTCCACACGTGGCTCCCTTCCCCACCATTTTGAGAGAGGCTGTGGAAAAATTACTTATCTGTAGATTTAAAACAAAAAAAAAAGTGAAAAATTATTCTATTTTAATATTAGGCTGTGTTGAGCCAATTACTCCAGTTTTGACTCTCAAAGGCTAAGGTAAGAATAACTCAAACAAAACACAACAAAAGGCAAAGGGTACCTCTTGAGCCTGTCAGTCTGAGGCCCCCAGCCTGAGAAACGGACTGTACACACCAGGAGTGATTCTCCTGGATACTTGCCCAAAGGAAACGTAGGGAGAAAACGGGGAGGGGGGGGAGTGTTGGGATGGGAGGAGGAAGGCTATTGGTAGGAAATGATCTTTCCTTTTCATCCTCAGAAGGACTGCAGGGGGTCAGGATATGCACATACGTGTCCCGACTTTAGGGAAAAATCTATTTTATATGTTAGGGAGGAGAGGGATGGCTACATCAAATCACGACCAGCATGCTGTTGTGACTACTTACGATTTTCTGTATGTGCTAAAATGTCACAGGATCATAAGCATTAACAGCAGAATACAAAAATGCAGGAATTATCTAGATGAATTTCCTAGATGTACTCTTGCACAGCATAATCCATCTCGAAACTTGCCTATTCTTCCCTTAACTCGGGTATGAGCTACAACACCTTCTATGCTAGTAAAGCAAAGTATAAAAAGTTGATAACAAAAATACACTGATAATCTCTGTCATCCTCTAAATAAAATACAACCAAAAAAATCTTAAAAAGAAGACTGTAAAAGGGTTTTTCTCCCTAGACCATGCCAATGAAACCCAAAGAGAGGAGGATTAAAAAAAGAACATAACCAAGTGTTCTCTGAAAGCCTCTTTACACTTGCTTTCATCATCTTTTAAACCTACTACCATAATCCCACTTCTGCTCACTAAGCAGCTATCCATATTAAACTGATTACTCACCTACAAAATATCCAATAAGTGTGCAGTGAAAATAAGAGACCTTCTGCATCCGTCCAGAGATGTTCCCTGGCCCCGGGGCACCACAGGAATCACTGTTGGCTTGCTTTTTGTAGTTGTCGTAACGCAGGACAAAGCAGAGCAGAAGACCTGGCATCACAATATCTCCGATCCCCAGCATAGAGAAGTGGCTGCCTGTGGAACTGGAGAGCAACTGAAATTGAGTTCAGGCCCAGGACAGAAGCTGACAAGCTCTAGATTCCTCCACTTTGGTTTCGAGCTTCATTTTGCACATCCCTTCTTTCTGCCAGCAAGCTGTTATGTACTAGAAGCTCAGTGCTGGCTACTGAACGTTTTTTTCTCTGTTCACTACCACCTCAGCTCAGTTTTACACGTTCCCATTTTGACAGCAATGACATGTTGCTCCAGACCAGTTTGTTTCTACCAGTAGCGTTTAATCTGCTTTTGCTCTTAACTCACACAACAAAACAGATCCATCAACTCAGTATTTCAGTCTCCTCTCTTCTAAGCACTGATGGGAGGTACCAGCTGACAATTTTATCAAACTGTTTGATTAACATACAGATGCTGCACCTCCGTTCCCGCATACATAGATCATATCTAATAAAAGGCAGCAACTCAATTTATGGACTTCTCAGATCTTGGCCTCATTCAGACAAAACACATAAAAAACTACAGTCTCACCAGACTCCCAGAGAAAAGCAAATTGCTAAGTAGATGAAGAACTGAAATTGCCCATTCTCTGAAAACCGAGGTCTTTTTCATGAAAATGAAACCAAATTAAGTTATAACAAAATTCACAAAGTGACCAATTTTGTTTTTATCACTGCAGACAACCAACTCCTAATCTCTGTAATTTCAACATCCCAACATCTAAAGAAACAAGAATAGAGGAAACACGCCAACAAAACCTACTGCGTAACTGCTGACACCTTGCAGCTTCCTGCCCAGTCAGGCCTGCGCTATCTGCTTCAAACCCTGAGACACCACGGAACCCCTGCAGCAGGAGAGATGGGGAATAGCCTCCCTCCAACACAGCGCTTGCCCGGCAGGCCATCCTTGCTTAGATCACTTTCTAACTCCCTCCCCAGTCACTTGTTGTTATGCAGTAATCGAGATTATTCTGATGTTATCATCAACCTCAGGTCTTCTGCTTTTAAGCATTAGGTCATAAATCCTACAACAGCAGCCATTAAACTGTAGAACTCGCAGGTATGTTGAAAAGCGTATCCTGTCCTGAACAAGGCACCTTTTCCCCTCATCAGGATCATTTCTGCATTTATGAGCCAGCAAAGGCCAAGTGTCCAGTCCTCACCACGCATTACGGACCTTTCCACCATGAAGAGGGAGTGACTGAACAGGGAACTAAGCTGGTATTTTCAATGGAATTAGTGCTACTAAAAAGCACAGGGAGAAAATTTTTTCTTCTATAATACAGTAAAAGAACTGCTGCTTTTACCTTGGAAATACAAGTTTACCAGGCAGCGACAGACGGGGAACATCTCTGCCCACGTTTGGTCCCAGGTGAAGTTTCCGGGATAAAACATCCAGGGGATTATCAGCTGGTTGCGTGGCCACTTTCACCATAACATTGCTGTTGAAGATGTAGGCAGAAAAAAAGACCTGCGGAGCAAGGAAATGATCAGAAACTAGAAATTGCCATGATATAGCAACTCAATGTGTATTGTTGCTTTGCTTATCCAAGAAAAGGATATTGTCCAAATTTTCCATATACATACATTGTATATATGATGATAAAAGGCAAAACATGTTTCAAAAATTCAGATAAAGTTTTTTACACTATTAATCCTCAAGAATATGATGATAAAAGGCAAAATATGTTTCAAAAATTCAGATGAAGTTTTTTACACTATTAATCCTCAAGAATGACTGGAATATACTTTCTGATATCAAGACAATTGATCAATAATAATATCAAGATATTGATCAATATATTGATATTGATACTGATCAATATCTTGAGAACCTTTGGCAAAGGATCTGTCCAGACTACAAGCAGGTAGTCCAGGACTACAAAGGCAGGTAACAGGATACTGAAAACATGAAAAAGCTTGACAGCAGAGAAGAAGCGAGTGTGGTGTTCACTCATAAATGGAATGATGCAACACTCGTTTCAAACAGGCTCTTACGCTACAGCTCAGCACACTGGGGAACGACTGGCTGCCAGAGCTGTCGGCAGGCGCTTCCCTGGATCAGTGCTTGGTGTTACGCAAAGGTAAAACAAAATCCTTTCAGTACTACAAATACATTCTGGCAGGTTTCTTGTAAAAGGGTGGCAAGATTTTATGCCGACCTTACTGGCTATAAATCGGTTCACATTCCTGTTTTGCAGATTTTGCTGCTAATCAGAAATTGGCATGTGCGTACTGTGCGAGCGTGGATGAAGCTTTGTGTCTACTTGGAAACGCTTGTTCTGATTTTTAGCCAGGCTTTCAGAATTTGAGGTCCAATTTATTTTTTTTAAATAATACACCAAAGTTGAAATATTCTAATCATGTTTCTGCTTTTGTCAACTAATTAGCAAGGAAATAATTCTGTCTCCTGCTGCAGACTTTAACGTCTCAGAATGGAGCAATGAAGCTGATCTTCTGGCTTTGCCAGGTTTCATTAACTTCATACTAGTACAGTTCATGTAAAAACGGCCCAAGGCCAATCCAAAGGATAAAAACAGTTTTAGCAAAACCAAACAAAACACTTACCCAAAAGACATCATAAATTAGTAACCCAGAGAGTAGCAAGCAGGAAACCTTCAGGCTCGGCAGCCGAACAAAGGCTATCATTGCAACACACAGGCCCATAGCCAGAGCTACAAAATGCAAGCACATAATTAGTTAATTAAAAATAGCAAAACAAACACACAATCAAAAAAACAACCCCACGCCAATACCTCCCCCACAAAACACCACCCCAAAGAAGCCTCTGGTCGCAGCTGTGCAGCTGCATGCACTAGATGACTGTCTACTATTTCCAGATAGTGAAATTCTTCTTACCAGAGTTAAGAAAAATCAAAATACATTCAATAGCCAACTGCGGGCACGCTCCCATGGAAGCGGAAATCCCTCTGCAGGGACCATCACCCATTCCACTCAACCTCCACAACCCTCCACAAAGAAATGTTTCCATGTCTTGTGTCCTCGAGACTCTTATCTCCCCTGTAAAACCCTGCCTACCCAGCTGAAAACAGAAGCCACGGAACAACTTTGTACCCCAAACATAAACCTCTATTTACACTATTAGGAGGTTTTCTAGTAAAAGCGTAAGATAAATAAAATCCTTGACTCTTAATTCAGAAATAGCATGGTTACATGACATGTTAGAACATGATATGACAAAAACCCACCCAAACCAATCTTCTGCTTGGGCGAGATTGCGTAAGACTGCCCGAACACTAACTATGAAATATTATCGGTTAGATATTCAGGGATTTCCCAAGAATAAAGATCTATGTGAAAGCCTGCCTACCAACAGGGAAAGAAATATGGACAAGTCTTTCCCCAGCCCCTCTCCCAAGGGTGAGTTTTCAGCCAGATCAACAAGCTCAACGACATGCCGCAGCTCAGATGGTGGTGCTGTTCCAAGGGGAATCTTGTCAGGGTAAGAACTAAGATGTTACACGGAATAAAAAAATCCCAGTCTTCACGATTGTGTGATTTCCTCCTTCTTTAAACCCAGCCCTAGCTACCAAAGATGCTCAACTGACAATCGAATACATTTCAACTGGTTACAAGCAAATCCCTGAAGAGATACTTAAAAACTACAAAAAGCCCCCAACCTTAAAAAGTACATCAACTTGCATGTATGATCTCAGTATATTTACAAGGAATAACAGAGCCCTGTTGGGACCAGATTACACTTAAGTATCCAGACATTTGTAAACAACACGTATTTATCTAACATGACAGAGAATTTGTAAAAAGCTATAATCCTATTTTGACCAACTGAAACTGCTGGGAAAATGGATTCATTACGTAGATGTCCACTAGCGCAACAACTTGGCCAAAATTTACATGTTAACCTTCTCACACTACAATTATGCAACTGTGAAACTACCTTACGCTTGCATTTCACCTGAAAGGTGTGGAGTTCTTCCATCAAGACACTAAGGAAACATTTCCATCCAGATTCAAGGGAGAAAAGTGCCACCAAACACCTGTCAGTGTGGCTGCCTGCAGGGCCCGGGGGCTGTGTCCCAGCAATGACTTTGGCAAACCCACCTCGCCGTTAGAGAGCTGACAAGCTCAGCGCAGTACTAAGAGTCACGGATGCCAGATTTAACAAAGTAATGGGATTACTGAGATAAAAATGTGCCCTAAATCATGGTGCATAACTGTAACTAGCTATAAATTGTGAGCAAATTATTGAGGTTTAAAGAATTTGACACAGCAAAGCAGCAAGAAAAAGCACTGCATTCAGAAATTCAATACAGCCTTCCGTTAGAGACTGCCTCTGGCAGAGGAGCCAATGCAAGGAACAGCCTGTCTTAAATCAGAGAGGTTTCTCTAAAGCCAGTGTTAATAATAGCTCAAGCGAGCCTATATTTAGGAGAGGATTTCCAGGTTATAATTAAGTAGAAGTGGAAATATTTTAGCCAGCACGGAGTGTTATCTATTGTTCACACACTATTTTTCCATCACTGAAGTGAACAGAGACACACACGGGAGATACTTCCATCAAGCTAAGCAAACAGCAGGTAGAAAAGGAGATGGAAAAAAGCTCATTCGATCACAGTGAAATACACATGCTAATAATCATGCAGTTTTGCAACTGCTTTAAGAAACATTGGTAAATTTAAAAAAACAGGAGGGAGCAAGAATGCCCGAGAGCAAGTAGGAGTAATTCGGGCCAAAGTGCAGTGAAACCACCAGCAGGCTGCTCTAAACGGAGGCCAGCGCCCTTTTCCAATTAAAAAGTCCAGAAATTGGATGAGAAACAAAGCCCTCCGTACCCATGCTCAGGGATGGTGTTCACAAACTACATAAGGCAGATCTCCACTGAAATACACTCCAAATCAGAGGCGGGGGTGTAAGATAGCCACACAAACAGTAGCTCTGGGCTGGAAGTGCTGGGCAATGGGTTAACGAAGCTGAGTAAGAACTAACTGAAGGAGTTAACATTCAACTAACAGACAAATTAACTTGCAATCACACTCCTTATGGAATAAGGATATTCTGAGGATTAAGAATATTCTTGCAGATGTGATTAGTCTCCCCAGACACAGCCTAGTTTTCAGCTTCACTGCACGACTGCCCAGAACAGACAAAACCCCCAAGATGCTGGTGGTGCAGTGTCTGGTTTGGCAAGGCTTAAAACTTCCCCCGCAGGCCACAGGTTGACCTCTGAAAGAAGCAGGTACTGAAATCTAATTATGTTCCTACAAAACGCTCAAAGTGTATTTTAAAGAGTGGGAATAAGAACACATGTCATGAAGCAGCCTCTGCCCGACTGCCTCAGCAGCATGCTCTGCAGCAGTTCCCACGGTGTCGGTGACCATGCAGCTCACTGTAGCTACAGACAGACACGGCACACATCTGTAGCTGTGTCCACTATTTAGGAAAACTTTTAACCAGGCTCTACCAGGGGAAAGTGACCATCCTTGATGATTCTTGTTATCAACCTGCTCTGAGAAATAAGCATTTCGAGACCTATAAACATACATCATCCCACGCTAGAACAACCTCGGGAGACAGTATCTGCTCGTTCTGCCCTGTAAAATGTCCCTGACTTTAGAAACAGTTCGACCAACTACTGTGCAGGCGGGGGAATCGAACTATTTGAGCAGGGAAGACTGTTCTGGCAGGAGCTTCCATACCGCGATTTTGTAAGGACTGGAAATAAGTATTTCCCCTCCTTTTTACTCAGCTCTAAAGTAGAAATTCTCATGAAGAGAGAATCAGCTGCACAGCAACAAACCATGCACACAAAGATTGAGGCATCCTGTTAAGAACAAACGCCTGTCCCCCTTCTCCCTCCCGCCGCCGGCCCAGGCGCTGTGCTCTCCACATCTGGTTCATTTTCTGCTGACAGCGAAACAGAAGATCATCCCGGCGGGAGCAGGGAGGAGGAGTCAGATCCCAGCACACCCAGCCGCTGGCAGGCACTGGCTTACAGACAAGCAAGTGCTCCACTTGCATATATTACCGAGCAGTACTTACTGCCCACATTTCCCTCCAAACAGGATTAATGGGGATCTCGAGTATTCGGTTACAGAGAAGCAAAGGGTAAAGGCAGAGGTGGTGCGATCCCACCTGCAGCAGTACAGCGTGAGGAATAGAACTGTAGAGTCTGTGTCCCTGAGGAAGGCCAGTAAATGCTGTCCCCTGTTCAATGTCACTGACAAATGTTGATTTAATTGGATTTGAACAAAAGGAGGCTTACCTATAGAGTACAAGCTCTCTTAATATAAAATACAGAAAATACTCCAAAGCTAGACAGGATCAACATGATTCATCATAACCAACCATCATAACCACCAAGAGAAATAAAACTCAGAAACCACTCTGCACCAGTAGTTCAGTACTCTGCAGATGAATTACCTCAAAGCCCCCAATTCAGACTGAAGTGCTCACAAAAATAGCTATTTTTAAGTAAATGCTTCTGTCGCTACCTCAGTGTAGATAAGTCTTTTCAGATTTTGCCAAAATCCACACTTGACACTCCGTTCAGCTTTGTAGCTACTGCAGATCAAAAATCACCCCTGATTTCACGGGGGGCTGCTCTGCTTAACACCAAACAAACATCACCTGCATTTTATCACTTAGTATCTGGGTACTTTAAAAGCTATTCTCTAATGTACAACAAGCGGAACTTTTAAATGCAGCAAAAGCACAAATGAAACATAACACCTACATACAAAAGAAATAATCAAGTTGCCATGAGAGGTTTCAGTGCTAAGGACTTGCTGACATCTCATTGAGGAGGAGCTGGAAAGCTGATGGGATGTACATTTTCCATTGCAACAACCAATTCCAAGGGCAGGTAATGTTGTCCCAGCTATTTTTCCTCAAGCAATCACAACCTCAGGGTGCCATTTCACGAGATGCCCTAAGGCAGCTGCCTGACACCACTGAGAAGCGGCGGTCCTGCTCCTGGATACCCCTTCACCCCTTTGCTATCATATCCACCCCATCCTCTCAGATCCCATCATGCTGCCACTTACCTTTTGCCAAATTTAGCACATACCTGACTGCACAATGATCCAATTCATCTCACTGCAGCAGCAGAAAAATAGCCTGGCAAAAAACCAGTACGCTGCCATTCTAGTGAGCTGAATCAGTTTACCATGTGATTAAATAAGTGCCAGAGTTAGCACAAGAGATTTGTAAGGCAGGAGGGGAGGAGGAAAGCTTCTTTTTGGAACAGTAAGCTGTGAATTCAGTTCAACTAGCATGGGGGGAAAAAAAAAAAAAAAAAATCACATCTTCAAGCCAGCTGGATGCCTGCCAGCTTCACCCATCTCACCATCCTAACTGGCAAGCATCAAAGAGATCAAAGACAACCAGCTACTGTGAACTGTCTCACACAAATTATTTGATCATCTGAACCAAAAAACAAGATGCGCAGCAAAAATGAACCACATTGTTAAGATCAAGTTATGATTCATAAACAACCACTGTCTCCACACATCTGTAACTAAAACTGGCGACTCACCCTACGCCACACAGGTGCAGAACACCTTTGATGAGTGTTCTGGCACTTCCTTGGAAGCTTTTACAAACCAGAAAAACAGGCGTCCCAAACATTACCCTGGCATGTTCCTGACAGCAGTTGTTTTCAGGGAGTCTACCACACGATATTACACCTCGGCAAGCCATCATCATTAGCAAATCTCACCAATCATCACCAGGTGACTGGATGTGTCAGAACAGGCACAAACCAGTAGTAAAAGCCCTCAGCTCACGTACTCACCATCCATTAGGAGCCAGTGGCCAGTTAGGACCCAGATAAGGACAAGCATCACAGACAGAGAAAATGAGAGCAACTCAGCAGCAGTGAAACGCCCGCAGCAGCCAAAGGAAATCCTAGGAACAACATATAAACATTAGCTCAGAGACTTTATGTTTCCATTTAAAGAACAGAAAATGGACGCTGTTGGAACAAGGCTCAACTGCTGATGAAAGATGCCAAGAACAACTGAAGGGAGGTTCCTTTGCCACAAATAGGCACCCAAACAGCAACAGAAAAAAAGCTTTCCTCACATCCAAATAATGTGTGTAAAGCCTGAACTACAGAGATGGAAATAACCCTGTAAATCCTGGCACCTCTCTTGAAATTGTTACCACGAATGCTATTTCCTAGTACCATCTAAGATAGTGCTTTTTGCAACATGAACCCCAGTCACAAGGGAAAAAATAAAACTAGTTTCAAAACATGACATTAACAACTGCAATTTTCACTAGTGTAACTACAGTGTCTGACAGAGCCAGCATTAAAATCCAGACTCCAATGGTAACAAACACTAAAATCCAATACCAAATCCCAGACTCCGAAATCTCAGCCAAAATAAGCCAAACTTGTTAAAAACCACTGTTGGGAATCCAGCCCCTTGCAATGGTACTGCACTTCCCAGCCTGGCAAATGCTGTGTGATGCGCAGAAATTGTGCTTCCTCGTTTCAAAGGGGAAACATGGTGTTGGCACAAAAAATATACACAAACATCAGCCCTGAAGCCCTGAGGTTAATGCTTGTAACCAAAGACTCCAATAAAGAATTCTTATTAAAATAAATTAATACAACATACAAGAAGACGAGCAGAAGATTTCTCAAGTCCTTACTTGTTTTGAGGTGAACAAGGCCGTGTTAAGTACTGGCACATCGGGAGCAGAAGGAAAGCGAAAGCTATTGTTGCGAGGACTAGAAAAAGAAGAAAAGGTAATATTAGTACATTGACATCTGATTTCTACAGTCCACAAACAAGCTTCTCCAATTTGAAAAAGCTCTTGCAACAATGTCCTCCTATCATATGCTGCAGTATTATTAAAGCAAGAGCAGCTAAAGGCTCCAAGGTTCTACTGTTAGTATGCTTTCAAACTTCAGCCAAAACAAAAGCTCTCAAAGGAATGCGACACCCCATACACAAACCTTAAAAAAAAAA
>NW_010117262.1:0-901 GCF_000699245.1 Pterocles gutturalis
ACCCCCAACACCAAGCCAGGTCCTGTGCACCATAGTACGCTCATCGCCTCACATAGTCCTGCACACATTCCCCCCACATATCCCAGGGCCTTGCTGCACACACATCCCCCTCTCTGCAGTCTGTCCATCCCTGCTGCCCCACTGCGTGCACACAGCCCTCTGCCCTGCAACTGCAGCCCCCCGATCCCACTGCCCATGCACATGCTCCCCTTCCCAGGGTGTTTCATTCCACGTGCACCACCTGCATCCTCCTGGCATACATGCATTTATCTCAATGCCCCACTGCACAGGTACCCCATGCACCACAGCATCCTTATGGTTATGCCCCACTGCATGCACAACCTTGCGCCCCGTTGAGTAGGCACCTGGTACCCCTTGCACATGCATCTACACATCCCATTATGCAAACATCTCACTGGAAACACATCTCTGTGTCCCACCGCACCCACCTCGTGCCCTATTGCACATGCACCTCCTGCCCCATTGTACACACAACCCACACCCAACTGGGCACATCTGTGTGCCCTGTTGCACAAGTGCCCCCAGCCCCACTGAACGCACACCCCATCCCTTGTTGCACAGACTCACCATGTCCCATGGCACATGTATCCGGCGTCCCACAGCAGGCAGATGCGGTGCCCCACTGCGCACACACCCCTGTGCCCCATTCTTACCCACTGCCCACCCCATTGCATGCAGACCCCACATCCCATCGTTCATGTACCTCATACCCATCACAAGCTCATGCCCCTGCCCCACAACACGCTCACGCTGTGTCCCACTGCACACACCCCCGCGCCCCACAGCATGCGGATCTCCTACCCTTTGCACAGACCCCCACGACGGTACACACACCCTGCGCCCCACGGCATGCGCACCTCATTCCCGTTGCTCATACACC
>NW_010117263.1:0-880 GCF_000699245.1 Pterocles gutturalis
GCACCTCGCCCCTGCCCTGCCAAGGCTGCTTTCCGTTTCCCCAGCAGAACCTCACTTTCGGCAACAGAACAAAACACACAGTCACTCCTCTTTGTTCCTCAAAACCCAAACTTTGTGCCCTAGGGCTTCCAGGAACATCCACGCCCCCCGCCATACCCCAAACTTCATGATTTGCTCTCCGTGATGCTACATCACCTACCAGGACACTTTAAAAAAAAATCTTTTTTTTTTTTTTTTTTCCTAACCCAGTCTTACCTACACAAACAGTTCAGTCTTATCTGATGTTTCCATTACTGTAGAAATACTGAGGCAAAGATGTAGGATTTTTTTTTAATATTTCTTCTAGCAAGCCTCACTAAAAACTAGATATCAAGCACCCACATGGTTTTCACTTCTTCTGGAATCATCATTTTTACTCTCCACCTTGTTTACAATTCCCAAAGCCCCTCTTCTTTCTCTGCTCCCTTTATTTTTACCATTAATTTTTCAGCGCTGGTATACTGTGGGTTGGTAAATTCAATTTCAGAAGAAATCCAAAGCATAATTTTCTAAAATACAAACAAATTTGGGTTCGAAGCTTCCTTGTTCTCCCTTGACGCCCACCCTTCCTCACTGACTGGGCTGGGCAAACCCCCCAGCGCAGAACTCGGGCTTTGTGGGGTCACTGATGCCGTGGATGCATCAGAGCCCCTTTGGGCCGGGCCAGCGGTGGGTGGACACCCCTGAGCACAGAAACCCCACAAACTGAAGAGCTGGAGCAGGATTAACAAAAGTTGGGGTTTTTTTTACACAAAAAGCTGCCGTCCTGCTCTCTGAAAACCCTCCCCAGCCAAACAGGAGCTGCCGCCTTGCTCCCGAAGGTCTCTAATCGCCGAAACAC
>NW_010117264.1:0-2524 GCF_000699245.1 Pterocles gutturalis
AAATCAAGATAGACCACATCTACTGCTTGTAGTATCAGAGTATCAGTACCAGTGCTAATGACAGAATTCAGATTCAGAGAGTAGCTAGGGTTTGTTTGCTTATAAATATTAGATTATAATTCACACATTCAGGATTCCCCTAGAGAACCTGGATTCAGGATGAGGTGAGTGAAACATGTGCAAAGTCTATACAGTCCCATGACTCTTATGTATTTATCAAACAGAAAACTGACACTGTTTTATAATTAGCTGCTTCTGTGAAAGGAAAAAAAACCACCGTATTTCAAAGCACATACGTTTTGTTTCTTAAATCTGTAAGAGAACATTGACAGCTTCAAGTAATCCATCTCCACATTTAAGCCCATAATTGGAGCATGCATTAAAGACTTTCACCAGCAATGCTATTACTCCCCTACTAATACAGGAAAGATAAAGCTTTCAGTAGGACAAAGAAGTGAAACCAAAATGCAAGTTTAGGTCACTAGTCATTTTGTTCTTTGTTCAACTAGTACCAAAAATTCCCCAAAGTTAATAATGTATTCAAGCTTCTGTACTACACTTACATAAAATAATAATTCAAAACACCATTGCTGACCTACTTCACGCAACTTGAAGAAAGGAAGGCAAACTTCCAGTTTCTTCTCCACAAGCTAATTAAGGTTAAGCGCTAGCTTAACAGAAAAGCTGGCACACCCAGGCTCTAAAGAGAAGTTATGGGCCACCAGAAGCAACATGGCAACATTAGCTTATCTACTAAATCCCAAAAAACGCCTTTCCCTTGTACTTAGAAAAAGGCCTGAGTGTTCAGTCAATACTGCCCACGTAGGAGGGGCTGGCATCCAAAATAGCACCGGCTGCCTTGAAAAAAGAACCCATACTGCAACTATGGTACTGCAGGAGAAGATGGGAAGAAGCAACAGTGAAGAGAGACCCCTTCCTCAGCCAAGCCGTGGCTGTTCCTCTGAGCTCAGAAGAGACCAGTAGGGCCTCTGTCTCCCACCCAGCCTCCCTCAGACCCTTTCCTGGCAACAGGCAGTTGAGGACAACAGAAGAGAGAAGTAGTTTTCTGTTTTCTACATTTATACGGTTGTGGAGGAGTTCTAGGGCTTCTTCACAGAAAAACATCAAAAGCTTAGAAGCAGAGCAGACCTGGATCCCATTGCTTCTGCCATCACCACAACAAGTGCCCGTGGAAGGAGTCTTTATTTCTATTAATAGTACCATTAACTCAATATGGAGCTGCTCGTGGGTACATGTGCAAGATATAACCCTAGGTCAACAGCTCCCACCAAAATATCCATTGGGTCATAAAACATGCAACATTAACGGGAATGGCTTTGATTTTAATTGCAATATTATTATATTCTATTATATTTCTTGACCAATCCTTGCCCCTATCCAGTGCATCTACCCTTGAAAAGTCCATCACATCTCAGCAGGCACCAAAAGCGGCATCAGTGGCTCATGCAGTGCTGCCACATGCTTCCCTCTTTCCTTTTCTCCTTGGCACCTCTTGCTACATCCAACTTCAGGAAACAAATCAGGACTGCCTTGGCACAATCTATGACATACCATCTGAAATCATGCTTTAAGGATGAGTGGGGGATAGGGAATTGCTCTCTTTCAGACCTTACTCAAGAAAGACAAAACACAAATAGAAAGAACTATTTCTCCATCGTGCAACTTTTTCTTATGTGCCACCAAGTCAAAATTATTATAAGGACATAATAAAAATTAAAGATCCCTGCATGGAATCATAACTTCTCTTCTACCAGCATGAAAAACATAAAATCTTCTTTCCAATTTGAATATATCAATTACTGTGCTTTGCCCAAGGGGGACAGAGTAGGTTACACAAGGAAGTCACTAAACTCATTACAGTTTAGCATGGATAAGTAGCCATGATTTTATTTTTTTAGATGCTGGCCAATACAGTAGTAGTTTTTTCAATCCCAGACTACAGTGAGTTGAAAACCAGCATTCAGTCAACAGCTTTTTCAGAGTTTTTCTGAAACGACTGCCCTTAATTTTGTCAGTCACCTTCCACAAGTAAGTGTTTGCTTTTGAATAACTCAGTATTTGCAAAACCCACAGGTATTTCCTACAGTAAATATAACAAGGGCCAAAGAAACATTGCACATATGTTGGCAACCTTTTTATTTGAAAGCAAGTTGCTACCTTCAGAAAGGTTGCTACCATGTTCTTATTAACTCCCTACAAGCAGTACATCTGAAAAATGAGATGTGCTTACAACCCACTTGATCCTTTATCGAGTTTCACATTTAGCAATATTCCAAGCTGAGTGATCAGTGTCTTCTCAGGTACTTCAGTAATCTTTTCCCAAGACAAATAAACTATGCAATAATTAATTTATACTTGACTCCTGGGGGAAGGGAGGGACTAATGACAGTGAGGCTAACATGATCCAGCACTAACACATTTAGAATGACCTTCAGATAATGTACATGCTATTCAGCTTATACCTTCTGACTCTGAGGGCCATCGCCTTCATCAGAAATGCCAT
>NW_010117264.1:2555-29977 GCF_000699245.1 Pterocles gutturalis
AGCAGGCCCTCCCAAGAGCCTTATTCTCTTCTCGCATTGCTTCTTTGCCACCGTCAGCTGATTAATATACCTCTTCACATTGCGAGCCCTCAGTAGGTCAGCTTTCATTGCTGCAGTTTCTTTTCCTTTTGAATCTAAATATAGAGCAAATCAGAGAGATTCTTTTACAACACGAAAACACCAATGCACGATTCCCTCTGTGACCTCCCTGATCAAGGCATTTGTCCTTCAAGAATCAGCTATGCATATGAGCACAGATATTGGAAATTCGTATTTGAAACAATTACAATTTTGAAATGTTCTTGAATGATATCTCAAGGGTTTATATAAAACAGTTCAGAAAAAAAGAAATCCTCATTCAAGTGTCCAATGAAATCTGACCCCTCCAGCTCTCTTCCCGTAACCTGTCGCAAGACACAGGCCCAAGGCTTGTACTACACAATGTACATTTATCAGATGGTATTAGAAAGTTACCTACAGCCATGGCACGTGATAACACATGGAGCTGATGGCTTATGTACCCTACTGAAGATAATACTGACTGCCTGGAGTCATGAGGGACTGGACTCAGTCGCTTCCAGTCCAGCATTACACGTTGCCATGCATCTCATTTGCAAATCCAAATTTCTTGAGCCTGATGTGAACATCATACAGTATCTCCTCCAGACAACAACACCGACCAAAGCTCACTCTGAATGGTCAGATGACTAAGAAAAAATATCTTACAATGCCACATCAAGACTGCACAGTATTGTTAAATTGTGAAGTTACATGAAGATGACAGTCAGTTGAATAAGACTTGGTAATAAAAGGTATAATGTTTGGATACTCTATATTCCAGCCTCTTCAGCTAATTACCAGCGCCTAAAAAAAAGCAGCAGCAGATAAAGCTCTGAAATCATTCCTGGTTTATATCTGCAGGATGCAACTGATTCATATTTATACATTGGTTTTATTTTCCTCTTCGTCAACGATAATACTCCCGCTTTTGCAGGCTGCAACTCGAGCTTGGTAGCGAAGTACCTTGGCTCTGGATTAATTGGTTGCTCAGGGATAAATATTAGAGAAATACTATACTATGTTTTCAAAATATCAAATGCTAGTAAAACCATGGAGATGAAAAGTGTTCTGTTTTCGAAACAGCTGCTGGAAAGAAACAACCAGACAGCCAGGTTTGTGCATGCATACACAGAAAAAGGAAATTTCTTACGAATGATTTAAAATAGGTATTTGAAACACATTTGTAATACATTAAAGTACCTTATCCTCTTAGGGCTGTTTTCATAATTTTATTTGTCCCTCAAAACCACATGTAGCTACTGCATGTGACTGTAGGTTTTGCCACTTGTATACTGAAGGACAACTCAAGGTACATGGAGCTCCATGAATTTCTACGTGTAATGTGAATACAGATACTCTCCCATTTCCCCTCCCCCGTATCTTTAATCTCACTTTATTCGCTGCATGTGTTTATGTACGCTGGGAGGAAACCTAAAAGACTGTTAGTTTTTTAAGGGCTAAGTATCACTTGCATCTGAGCTGGCACGTAATAGTGAACTGCAGAGATAATTCTCATTGAAGCAAATGATAAAATGAATTTACTATGAAAAAAAAAAAAAGCCATCTGTTTCCCTGGCATGTTATCTCCACAGGGAAGTCAACAGAGCATTTAATTTAGTGTTTCAGTTCCCTGACCAGAGGTACCAGTATTAATGAGAGAAAACAAGAACAAGAAAATGCAGGTAAAGAACTTAAGGACAAAATAGCTCTTCCCCTAAATTTAAAACATTTACAGCTAATACAAATACGTAGACAGTAGTTTAAAGTGAAGATTAAAACCCAAATTTCCCCTCCTGCACTTGACTCTAACATGATTTTTAAAAGTTCTCAATTTTCTCAATTGTTTAAATACTTTGGGCTCAAAATGCATACCTGAAAACCCACACTTTATCCACTTTTGCACATCTAGAGCGATTTCTGACAAAGTTCCCCATTTTCCTCTGCGTCACTCATAACCACCTTGATTTGAACTAGGCTAGGAACAGATCCTAGAACCCACCAAAAACACTTCTGAGAATGAATCCTCAGACCTAATTTTCATTCCTTTTCTTTTTTTGGCAGTTCTGCTACTTGGTCACTAGATACCTTAAACTGTGGTATGTATTCACATCATCTGTGTTTCTGTCAGGATGCTGGCCCTTGCAAACAATAGTCATGCCAACAAATGCCATACAAACTTTACCACCACATACCACAATGAACAACACAACACAAAAATAATATAAATTAAGACAGATACAAGACCACTTAAAGCACAAACTAAATTGTATTGCAGTACCTCATAAGCTATTCCTTCTCTTTATAAAAGCAGTATAAAACAAATATTTTTCATCTTAACTGTGAAGTTATTTTGCAAAAACCTGATTAAAACTGGAAGCACAAGTTTTTGTTCCTTTAAGGCTTCAAGAACTACAGATACCTGACACCTGGCAGCATGTACAGCAGCAACTCATCTTACTAGTCTCTGAAGGAGCTACACAAATGCACATTGTATGCATTTATGCAAGACTTTTTTTGAGAGTAGAGTTAAGCACATGCAATGCCTACTTAATGCTGTGCTGAAGTATTTAAGTAGCAAACATCAATTTAATATTTTCATATAAACAGTAACCGTAACCTGCTATATATAATTTACCAATCACTACAGACCTCTTTGAACTCTCAGGAACTTTTAATTACACATTTTTAAATGTAGTCCTGAAAAATTATTTGTTCAACTCTGCAAAAGCAGACTAGACTTCAAGAAGAACAGTTCACACTGTTCTTCTGCTGACCATGGTAGTGGAAGCAAAGGGAAAACCAGCTCTGTGGTCAGACAAGAGAATGAGTTAAAAAAGTCCTAAATCCCAAACACTTCAGGCAACAGATTTGAGGGAAGTGACTTAAAAGGGAGATCAAGGAGAATTTAGGCACTGATCATTAGCAATAAATAATGCAATGTCAGCCACAGCTTAGCAACACAAAAAGCGAAGCGGCAGTAAGGCAAATCTGAGCATGGGAATAAGTATGTATATACAATAAAATACTATCCAGCACATACAGCCTCTTCTCTTGGTCACTTCTGTCTCACCAGTCAGTCTCTTCCCTTCCTCTTTCATTGATGGGCATCTCTCCAAACCAACCGTGGACAAGATGCATTACCATCACTAGCACACAAAAGATCTTAGGAGGAGAAAGGCAACCCCTCTCTATGGAGCCAATCTGAAAAATCACAAATCAAAACAAATAGGCTTACCATGGCCAGACTCACAATAACTTTCACCTTCATCCACAATGATTCCCTCCTCACGTACTGCTTGAGCACAACACGCAAGTGCAACAGTACCTTTACGCTTTGACAAAAAGCTATGCAAAAATAAATGCTTATGTGCGTTTATCCCTGTGTGGAGGATGGAGGGGGAGGAATCATAACAACAGTTTTGTCATAAGTAAGTTATACGGCATCTGTAATGCTACGGAATGCAGAACTATCCATTTTACTTTACTCTAAATTATCATCTTGACAAAACTCACACATCGCAAACCGACAAGCCAAGTTAGCTTGGAGCCCCAGCTTCTAAAAGAAAAGTCCCTTTTTACAGCTGAACGTTCAAGCCTCTTCAGAACCACAGCACCTAAAAAGCCTACTCAGACAGTTCTGTTTCTATACCAGTTGTCAGCTCCACTTATAAACATAAGTATCTAGGCGCACAGTGGGAACACTGAGCAGAAGAAATCTTCTACTGCAACACAGCAGATCTCTTTATTATACAGAAATGTCTGCTTATTCAATCTGTCTCGCAATCCCTGCTTGAAAAGGACCAGTTTTCTCATCAGGGATGCCCTGGGGTCGATTACAATGTGGTATCTGAAAAATGGTCCCATCCCATCATTCAAAGGTGGCTTCTGGTCACGCTGTGAAGTCACATTATAAGGTAGAAGGCACAGAAATTCAGAAGATAAATAAACCAAATCCCTTTAGAGTGTTGGGAAAAAAAACAAACCTGTTGAGAGATTCATTCTGTTTTACCCTAAGACAAAATACCCTAAGAAATAGTGTTTTAACAGCAGCTAGTAAAAAAGGGATGCTCACTCAAATTCTTGTAGGATCCTGTAATACAATATCAGTAAGAGAGGAAACAAAAATGGGTTTGTTAAAATTAGAGCTAGTGTGTTTAAACAGTTTCTTATTCACAGTACAGCAAATATTTATTTTTTTAATTTAAAATCACAGCAAATTATTATAGCAACTTACTTTTGTTGCTATTTCACGATGCTTTTTTGAAGCCTCTTCCTTAGAAAAATTAAGATCTACTCTTGCTTCTAGAAACTCAAGTCCTCTCTCACTCATCCTACAAGGCCTGATCTGCATATTTACCCTCTTACAAACTGCTTTACTAGATCAAAATGCAGTAAACATTTTCAGATAAGTATTTCTAGTCCTTCAAAATCTTTAACACACAGATTTGGTAAAAAAAACAAAACAAAACAAAACAAACCCACACCTAAAATTTACCTCAAATTTGGTTCAGTACTTCCAGGGAATCCTTATCAAAAGGCAAGATGATGAGAGAGTTTTACAGTTAAAGATGTAGAAAGATGTGTTCCTTCCAACCAGAGCACATGTAACTGTAGAGAAGAGGACAGTCCAAAAATACCAATAGGAAGGAAAACCAAAGATGAATGGAAAAAAAAAAAAAAAAACAACAAAACCAAGACTCCTCCTACAGTCACTGCTGGAGTGACCCTGACTATTTTGGAAGAGGTCACATAGGAGGACACAGTTAGGAGAAATAACGCAGATAGACATACAGATCAGATTCAGCACTTCTGTGCAAGTGTAAATGAGGGAAGCAGTGTAGCGTCAGCATGCAAGATAACAGCTTCTATTTCCAGTGGCCTGTGCTGCTCCAAAAAATAAACCATCAACACCTCTGAAAACACTAAGGCTACATTAGGTTTCTGATTCAGCTTTAGCAATGACCAAAAGCAATTCTCTTGGCCACAGAAGTTATATCATCCACCCACAATAGGCACCATACTGCAAGCCTCTCAGATTATTTTGTGTCAACCTTTTAAGACATTTGACTCTCTCAGGAAGTCAAATGCAAAACTTACTGCTTAACATGAATCAGATCCTTTTGTACATTTTTGTTTGCTCTCCTACGCTCACATGCCAGAAGAATCAAGTGATAGAAATCTGAAAAGAAAAAAGACCCTATAAGATGCCATTTTTTACTACAGAGGGTTTAATACAAGGACGTTTAGAAGTACTTTAAAGTACTTTCTGCTTTTATTAGAAGGCCCTGACAGCTAAATATTTGCCAATAGATGGCACCAACACTAGTTAAATCAAGTGTAAAGAACCCTGTCCTTGCTGAGGGACAAGCCCTCCTCTACAACCCCTCTGGCCACCACCATTAAAAATGGATACTTTGGTATCACCAGATAAAATAGTAAAAGAAGTCATGCAACTGTAAGTTTATATGAGAAGTCATCAGTCTGAAATCTGGTCCTCAGGCTACTCATCATTTAATAATAAAGCACCTAATCTTTTTATAATCTAAATGTTTTCAGTTAGTTTTAGAGACTTAAAATTATGTCTCCTCAACCAACAGCAAAGGTAAGCAATCCCACTCAGGCATATTTATTGCTGGTCATGTACTGGCACATCACCTACTTTGCCTAGACAGTAGCTAAGCATGCACTGCTGCAGAGGATCGGCCACTCCTGCTGTGTTAAGCGCTCCTCACATTTGTTGCTGTACCTTTTTCTATTAGAAACCCTGCCTCAAGAAGCTCCCATGCTTCACACTGATGGAAGCTGAGCCTATATCCATGTACATATTATTCTACACTTGCTCTACTCTTACAGTCTGAGAGCAGATATCAGACTCGACAGACGGCTGTCCAGCCGAAGGTCAGTTGCTCTAGCTGACACCCAGGCACTAAAGAAGCAGTTACATTTTCAGGACCCAACTTTGCCACAGGAAGAAGGAAATAGACTATCTCTTGCCAGGCTGGAATTCGACAGACCGCTGTCCAGCCGAAGGTCAGTTGCTGACACCCAGGCACTAAAGAAGCAGTTACATTTTCAGGACCCAACTTTGCCACAGGAAGAAGGAAATAGACTATCTCTTGCCAGGCTGGAATCAACGCTAAGAGTTGCCCATGACACAAAAGGCAAGAGTTCATTTACTAGCAGGAACGGAGAGACTGTCACATACATCGAATGCCCGTGCTCACACACATTGTTACAGGTAAGCAGCAGGTACTGGGGGAACAGCTTAAAAAGACAGAATGAGATTGTGCAAACACATTTCTATTTTGCATGAAGCTTACATTTAGTTATTCACCATGAAAGCCAGATGTTGCAGGGGTAGCAGTATGCTGTGGCATCCAGAAAGGGAAACATCAAGACGTAAGTAATTTTGTGGTCTGCTCTACAAGAGTGCAACAATCTTGTACCAGCAGTGAGCTGTTCTGGGTTTTTTGTTGGCTTTGTTTTGTTTTAAGGAAGGCAGCACTGCTTTTTTCCTTAAACTTTTCTTCCTAAAATTCAGGAACATGTTAGATTCACTACCACATTAGGAAAGATGTCTCCACCTACTTCAGGAAAAACCAAGACACAAAAAAGCCTTCAGAACTAGATTTTAACCCTCTACAGTTTTGATAGCCCTCTTAAAGTTTCCTGTATTTAGACTGAGCCTGAAAATTTTTGGTAGGTGAAAACCTCAGCAGAATAACTGAAATAGATTAGAAATCTGCCTTAAATTTTTGTGAACTATAATAAGACTGTATTGTATGCCTCTGCTGGACATACTGTTCCACATGTGTCAAGCAAAAAACTGTCACCTTTTTATCCAGGTGCAATGTGAATAACCAATGGCTATTTCATAAATAAAAGGTTAAGCCACAATAGCCCCACTGGCTAATATAGCCAGCAGTGGTAATCGACTCTTAATTTATGTACAAGGTTGCCATAGGACTAAATTAATAATAAAAGTCAATACCTTAACACAAAACCTCAGTGCACCAGCTAGTGGAATTTCTGCTGGATTTTTTTTTAATACATGTAAAAGTCAAGAGCCCATAAAAATGCACAACCAACTTCACTACAGAGTAAGTGGAACTAGATCTACTTTGGCAGAATAAATAGCAATAATCTTTTAATATCTATTCTCCAGTACTAGGCATTTCTAGCTTCAGAAAAATATCTTCTGTTCAGGATTCAGAATAGTGGATAGTTAACTAGATAAACTCAGGTGAGACACAGGAGAGTGAGACAGCAATTAACTGTAGGAACCTAAACTGTATAAAAACATTCCCCAAATCAACTCTTGCCACAACAAAGAGCAATGGCAGCACAAATGGAAATACAGGCTTTAGCAAGATTGATTTTTCATAATGTACTCAGAGTTAACTTCCTTGTTCTCATTTTATTACTTTATGAAAGACTTTTCATTAAATTAACTTTCATCTGAGAAATATTAATATCTCTTTCTGTAATGTACACGTGAGCAAAAAACAGTGCCTACTTTTCCTTTTGCCTTGGTTTGACACAAGCAATTTATCCTACAGGAATGCATATCTAGTCCTGTTGGAGAATGTAAACAAAAGGTTTATTAGAGTTGACAAACTTATACTTTCAGAAACTTGATCACGGACCCCAAACTCTTCAGACTGCCCAAAGACTTCCCCCTCCCATGACACGTTTATTTTCTGTTTCAGCATTTTTCATTACGCTTGAATCACTTTTAAAAGCTTTCCTTTGCGATACAAGGAGCTAGAAAAGGACTTTTTTTTTTTAACCTGACAGATAGAGATTACATGAGAACCTAAAAGCAAGATCTTTTAGGTTTGTTTGTTTGCAAACAAACTATTTCACACTGTCCATTGCCTTTTCATTATGCTCTGATACACCTTAAGTGTATCTGTCCAAGAAAAAGTTTGGTCTGTAATTTTGCCATCACTATAATCTTCTGAAGGTATACTACAGTTGTGGCACATATTGAGAACCATAAAAGGCAGTATAGATACTAAATATAAGTACAAATGTAAAATGCACGTGCATTTTAAAAAGGCAGACATTGTCAAAACATTGCAGAGGGATTTAAGAGCACTCTGTATTGCAACACAACAACATAACACAACGAAAAGTCAGTCTGACTGACAATTATGCTTTATCATTCCTTCTTCTGTGTTTTGAAGGGAGAACAGACTGAGACTTTGAAGAATGGATTATATGAAAGAGAAAGAGGAAGCAAGAGTCTCAGCATACAAATTTGTAATGCCAAAAATCCTAGTTGCAGCAAGTTCTGAAAATAAATGCATCATAGATTTGACCTTTCTCATGATCCATCAGCTTAGATGAAGATGGTGTGGGGGATAATCACACCACTAGAGTTTCTGGAAGAATGAGACAAATGAAACAGAACTGAAATACTAAAGGCATAGCATTCCTAAAATCTGTCTAAAAATCCCACACACGCTGATTGCATATGTATGTTGGGAGTTCAAACAGCTTTTCAAAATGAAAACAACAGATGTGACTTAACAAAGTGGAATCTTACCTTTCTGCCTCTTCACTTGGGGAATATTGCTGATTGTGGTTGCCTGAACTATTTCCACTACAATCTGGTACCTAGTTTTAAAAACAGTAGGGGATAACGGTGAAGAGGGAGGAGAGAAAAAAAGAAGTTATTAATTTTTTACAATGTGTCCTTCATACACACTTAAGAACTAATAAAAACTAAAACACTTCCACCTCCTCCTCACCCAGAAACAGTCATTTCTCAATATGTCTGCAACCTAAGAAGCAGTGTGCATATGAAGTAGAAAAAAAAAGGTTATATTGAAACAAAAGGAAAACATCAAAGTAACAATAATACTGCCTCCTTCTCTCAACTACTGGCACCGCACAGCCAGTTAATAATGGTGAACACAATGTAAAGTCATGATCTTAACATTAAATATAAGTTTTCTGTATGAAACGAGGATGGCAGTTCAGTTCAAAAGCAAAGACCTTTCTGTTACATTTTTCTAGCTAATGCACTCAATATATACATGGAGCATATATAACTTTGGAGAAGAAAAAAAAAAAGCATTACCCTAAAATAAGTAAAACACTGAAGTACTACACTCCAGGAATAATTAAAACCTGTTTATCACCTAAAACTATGCTACATATAACGGAAGATAGCTAATACAGTTAGTAAACTGAATTTTAAGTACAACTAACCGTGTAACTAACAGACACCATGAATTCAGCAAAGAAAACGACTGTCAGTTAAATCTTTCATAAATGTCAAAGTTCTGGTCATAACAAACATTCAAACTCCTCTCAGTGCACTTACTTTGGCAGCTATCAATACAGGTAATGAACTAAGTATCCCAGTAAATTTAACTCATTCCTGCAGGGGTTCCCTAACCTCATCTATCAAGTTAACTCCTAGTTGAAGGCTGAAGCTTCCTGGAAAGTCTGCTGTTTCGATGGCTAGTTATTCTTTGTTTAAGAAAGAGTCTAGGATCGTTAAAATACATCCCCTTCTTCCATGTATACTTCTTTCACCAACATTGTTCAATTCCCCCCATTCCTCTTGCCTCCTATAACTCTTTTAGGATTTTGATGGCCTCTGCCTCTTTGTATAGACATACAGACAGCACACGTTCACTTACACTTCCAGAGTGTGGTTTTTTTCTGCAGTTACCTTTATTCTACCCAACTCCTTCAATTACTGAGTTGAAGCCTGAGAACCTGCTCACACAGCTTTAATTTTTCTAACACTATTCCTTTTGCCATGACTGTATCTTGGTTGTTTCCATCCACCACCGCAGTTCTTGCCGAGTCCTTCAGAGGAAGAACAGCCCCATAAGTGAGGGTAATATTCTGAATATGCAGAAATCCCACAGCTAATTCCCTGCTCAGACACAGACATCCCAAATGATTCTGGGCAGCTCACTTGGACTTTTGGTGCCTTGGTTACGTCATCTGTAAATGAGTTATAAACAACACTCATTCACCTCACTCAGGTGTTGTGTGAACGTTACAAATTTATCAAACAAGGTACAGACAACAAAGTAAATACTTCACATGGAAGGTAGTTTTCACTTTTACCTTGCAACTTTTTTCCTTCCAATTTTACTCGCATTCATTCATATTCATGGTTTTCCTGTTTTCATTATCAAAACCATAATACAGCATCTCTATTCTGTTCCTCATTATATTACCTTAATTAAGGGAAATGCTTCGAGTTAGATGCTAAAAGATACTGTTTAGTCTGTTCCCCCTAAGCACAGGGCTCTGGCTGTAACTAATCAATGAGAGTACTGTACAACACTGCACCACAGAAACACCACGACCCTTTCTCCCTGAAAGTCTGTTCCAAATATTCTAGCTGCTACATATTCTGTGCTGCTGGTGAGTAAACATCTGAGGAAGTTTTAAATGTGATGTATTAATTTTATTTTCAAGAAGTGAACTGATAAACTCGGCCAATCATGGGCTCACATCCACATTACTTCTAGCTTCCCACTCTTATCTCTTCCCCGTTCTTTGTTATATTCATCCCTTTTCCTCATTTCTTAAGTAAAAGATGACACAGAGCCAGCAATAATGTTCTTTCCTAGTAACAGAACATATACAATGCTGATCTTGAAAGCAGAATTAAAACTATCCACCATTTTTTTTTTACTTATCACTATTTATTCTCAGCTATGTTTTTAGCTCATCATGTGTTTTATCTCTAGTCTTCTGACAGAACAACGAAATTGCTTCACATTTGATGTGAGAGAATTCATCTTTCTTCCTTATCTGAAGCACACTTACAATTTATCCATGTTAACTTAAATCTGAGGGGAAATGAAGGTGAAATGCCACTGTATAACTTTTTCTTCTTGAAATAAATAGGGACAATACATTTTGTGGAAACTTGATAAAACAGGAATAAAACTCTGCCTCCCTTCATGATAAGCAACAACAAAGGTAAACATTATAAGGAGTGACTGAGAACGATGTTCATAGATCACCATATAACGGTCCCTTCTCCAGAAGATTTGTTGGCTTGGGTTTTTTCCCCGCCCCCAAACAAATCCAAATTTTCAGAAAGCAGAGGTATGAAAGGAACAACAACAACAAAAAAACCCCAAACCAAAACATCTCCTTGGAAATCAGCAAATGACTTTTTATGAAAACAAACATCGGCTCTCCAGACGTCCCTTATAAAAATGAAACAGATGTTTCCACAAAGCAATAGAGAGAAGTTCCGCTAAGAGACAGGGTGACCAAATGTTAGAGGCCCACTATAGATATTAAAGAACCATGAATTCAAAAGTATCTCTAAAAATTAATAAGTAGTTCCTGCATCACTTAAAATCCATAAAAGCAATGCAGAAAATCCATACAATATTTCTTCTTACAGTAACACTTCTAAGCAAGGGGAGAGAAAAGATTAAGGAAATCATGGTACCATAGTAGCCTTTCAGGGAGAGCTATTTGTAAGGCAGAGGCACGGTACACTTGCTTCCACGGAGATCCAACACATACAGCCTCCCGCTCTTTTCTGATTTCCTGGCCAAGAACAACAACACCCTTCACCCACAGGTTGCCACTGATCCAGCCAGGGATCTTTGCCCTACCCACCCCATAACAAATACCTGGTTCTAACCACAAGAAAGCCTAGCAAAACTGTTAATGAAATCTGTCTGGAAGGGTGCCTTATGGGACTTCTCTCCTATAATGTCATGTGCATACACCAAGGAGCACCCAGGAGTCCAAGCTTTCTTGACTACAGTCTGTCAAGAGGGGGAATTGTTTATCAGTGCCTCATGGCCTCTTTCATTGAGAAACACATCTTATGTTTATTGTAGTAAATAGGCAGTAATTAATCTCAAAGATTAAGCATGGCAGGGATGTTTAAAAAAAAAAGTTTCCCAGCAACTGCAGTGCCTTGGGATAAATTTCCCTCAAAGCTAAGCCTACACAGAAAATTGTTCTTACTTATATCTGTTCTTTACCAAGATGTTACGTGGCAACAATAGGAGCAATAGGAGGAGGCTTACAGTTCGTGAATGCCATGCACTTGCTTAGAACAGGCACAGAATTTTTTTTTTCCAAATAAAATCAAGGAAAGGCATTTTTGATAAACAGAATATTATTACCCAGAAGAATATCTAACTGGGAAACATGTTTAAGTACAACATGCTAGTAATTTATTTGTTGTAGGAAGAGAATGGGAAGCATTCTCCCCACTCCTGTCACTCTGACAGACTCTAACTGTGTTCCTCAGTGGTAACTGCACAATGGCTTGTTTCCTCTTTAATTCCTCCTTTATAGATTTTCCTGTATTTCGCTATTGTGATTTACAACCTGAAATATAATTTAATTTGTTCATCTAAAATACCACTTTTTTTTCCCCATTCACATAGGGACCACTGTTTGATTTCCTTGACATAAATCTGTAAACTTTCACTAGTAAATGATGAAAGCTTTGCAAAACATACTGCATAACTTTGAGATTACTACAGGTTGGCCCATCTCTCTCTAGGTGCTCCTACAGTGCTGAAGAACAAACAGAAGAGGAATCCTGCTTCCCACAGGGGAACGCTTTTTAACCACCTTCCCAGAGACTGGCCCTATACAAACAGAGGAAGGATGAACACTGCCTCCAAAATCAAATACTATTTCTCTTTGAGAGGAAGACACATTTTCTCAGACTTTTTCCATTCAACTACTGATCAGCTCAGACTGATCAGCATTATGAGGGGTGTAAAAACATCTCAAGGCAATGGTATCTGGACTCCACAGGCTAGAAAGGAAAAACCTAAGTTCAGCCAAAACCACATTATTTCATAAAGCAAGTCTGCTATCTGATACTAGAGAACACAATTTAAAGTGATCTGCTAAAAAGAGACCACATTGAGCATTAATGTGCCTGAACAACAACAACAGAAGAGTTAGGTTTCTTTTGATACAAGTAGATCCATTAGTGTGATTATGCTAATAAATATGATGTCAATTAGGTTTTAGACAGAGTCTAATAGAGACTAATTTCTGCTCTCAGGAAAGACACACTGGCACAGAGTAAAGAACAAATTTTACAGCAGATGAACAATAAGTAGCCAAGCAACAAAACCATTTCACCATCACCTAAAAGCATCTTCCTATCTCAGAAATGCAAGTGGCTTCAGAATCAAAGAGAATAACAACAGAAAAATGTTATTTATGCAGCCCACGTACTCCATCACTGTAAACCATCACTTGGCCTGATCAAGCCAGGTCTAACAGAAGGTCTGGGTCACAGCAGATGACAAAAGTGCACCAAATGGGATCAATGTGCTTGTGTCTTTCAGATGTTGCTGCAGCCATTTAGGAAGAGAAAAAGCTGACCTGCAGCAGCAATTGAAGGGAGTCAGGGAAGGGGAAAAAATACCAGGTCTGGTTGGTTGCAACAGATTAGGACAAACACTCTGGAGATGGCTTAAAGAGTCCTCCAAAGCTTCGGAGTGCTCAATAAAACCAACTCAAGGACATCTAGGGAGATCCTACAAGAGTAGTATCTCTGCTCCTTGCTTCCCAATCACTTGGTCCTTATCCTTTCACTTACATCAGAAATCAGAGGAGAAATAGTTCAGCTATAAAGATAAGGCAAGCATAAACATCTTGTACTTGGGCAAGCAGACTTGAGATGCACACACTATCTCATGTTATGATGAAAAATGGAAGGAAAAGGATGATTTTTGTGAGGGGGGAATTAGTATGAAAGTGAACAGGTGCTACTTGCATTAGAAAACAGGAACATCAAACAAACTCATGGTATGTAGGAGCTCAGTGGGTTTTTTTGGTCTTTAAGGAATTCTTCAGAGTTCATTAACATATTTAAGAAGGATGCAACTGGGAAAGACCTCCCCGCAACAGTCCAGGAAAACCTCGGATCCAGTGGTAAAATGCGCTGGAACTCAAACCCCTCTTTCCAAGTCACAGAATCACAGCAAGCTGTTCTGCACGCCCAGTGTCCATAAGGTCACTATGGTTCTCAGTCACCAGACCACCACAGCCAGCCGTACTTCATAAAGATAATAAGGACATAACTACACATTAGTGTAAATTCAACATATTTCATCTAACTCCACAGAGGCAAGCTGTAAAGAAGGGTCTGGTATGCCTTTCAACAGTACAGTCATTTCCAGTATACTACTAAGTGGAATTTTTTAACATTTTCTGCCACTGAACTAAAAAGCTGACTATATTAGAGATTTAACAAATGTTGTGGCTTATCATCCTTACTGCCTCTGCTTCACCAAAAGAAAAAGAAAACTAAAATTGAATTTAAAACAAAAAAAAAATCACAATTCATTCAAATCTCAGTAATGGGCTGGCAAAAGAAGCATGTTTAGTTTTGAATGAGCTACAGTGAAACATTAAATACCTCAGTTGTTTCAGGAACTCAATGTCAGAGCTGCTGTTAATGAGCTTGATGAACTCCTCATAAGAAGGAGCATATGTATAGTCTTTCTTCTGATGCTCATTCATCTGTTCTCTGTACTCCAGCTGGCTGAGTAGCATTCGGTTAATGTAATCTGGATCACTCAGCAGTTCCACCACTGGTTTCAATACTGAAAAATATTTTAAAACAAAATCCTTATGCTGAAGAACAACTGCTGTCCTGCAAAAGAAAATTGCAGATAAAAGCGAAAAACAAATATGCAAGTTGATAAAAATACAAAACCAGTGTTCTGGACTACATAGTACACTTGAGGTTGCATGTACCTTCTTGACAAAACTGTTAGTATTCTATTACACAAATTGATGTACGCTGACAAAGCTAAGCTCTATTTGGAAAATTCCAAGTGTTTTTGTTCTTTCTGCTATGTGCCTTGAAGGCTGTGACATTACAGCCACTATAAATGAAAATTAAAAGTAAACTGAACCGCATAATATACTTGAGACTTCATAGTTTCTGAATCTGCCTTCAGTGACACAAAAAATGACTAGTGTATTTATAATCAGGTTAAAGTGTAGTTGGTAAAATAAAAAGCAAAAAAGAAACCCCTCTATTAAAAAAAACCACACTGCATAAATCAAAGTCTAAAAAAAAAAAATAAATCTGGTATCATGACTCAGTTATAATCACATCCTTAAGTCTGTGGACTCTATGTATCTGACTAAAATATAAAAGGCCACAACTATTCATATAATCACTAAAAATGCAAAAGTGTTCCTCTGTGAGAAACAATAGAAGAATGGAATGGACCAATTGTGTTTTATCATGAAAGGTGCTAAACAGCCTGGCATGAAGTCTGGAGAGTCAAGTATATGCTTGATTTTGAGACTATAAAGTGTCTTACTGGTTATCACAAATTAAATTTCAGAACTTAAAAGCAGAGCATCACGACTTCTAAATAATGAAGGCTATAATTACTAACATTGTACAGGTGCAAATGGTTAATCATCTCTGATCTTTGATCTACCTTTTGTTGCAAGTATTTCTGCAAGGACTATGCGCAAGCTGACAGACTGGACATCCTTTGAGGGTAGGAGACAATACACCAGAATTTGAGAACATTTTTGCAGGAATCTTACTTCTTCATCAGAGCTCCTCAAGCATGGGTGCAACAAAAAAGGTCTCGCTGGATCTTCCTGCCTGGGGAGTGGGAAAGGGGAGGAAGAAAGGGAAAAAAGAGTGAGAACTTACATACCACTTGCATCGCAATTAGTTGCTAATTGATAAAATATCCAAAATTCATTATCAGATAAATAACTTCAGTAAAGAAACATTTAAAACCATATATATTTTTCAAATCCTGCTAATTTTTCTTAATGATGCTAAGACACATTTCCAAACTCCTTTGTCCTATCAATGTTTTCACCTGCTGAAATAGAAATACAGTATTTTAAAACTGCATCAAATAGAGAGAGCCCAGCAAGTGAGAGGTAAAAGTTTCTCTGAATAAACTTGTTCCATCATTGAACTTACAGGGAAGTCTCGTCCAGTTTTTCTGAACAATTGATGAGAAAAACTCAAGAAACAAATGCATTCTTGTAGGGCAAACTAGTTATAGACCTGAACCTTTAAGCAGAGGATTTGAGATCATATCTAGTTTAAGAAACAGGTCTACCTGTTAGATACTGAAGTTACCATCCTTCCTTTGTTACTGGCAAATAAATCTCCCAGTGAATAACTGGCCTGTTTGACCTGACTTTTCCTAGAACAGCAGTTTTTAACTTGCCACCTGCAGGCTACATCAAATTGGTCTGTGCAAGATACCCATAAAAGTAACAGACTTGGCATTATCAGCCATCTACACTGTAAGTGAAAACCAATTTAGAAAAAGATTTTTAAAAACCACCCACAGATTTAGAAAGAGGGTAGAATTGTGCTGGCAAACAGACAAAGCTGAATTGACTCCCAAAGCGCAGAGAAACTTGGCCAGACAAGTCCCCTCAGTAGTTCGGCAAATGAGAACCAACCCTATTGTTACCAGTATCAGTGGGGTATATAAAGCATGAAGCTGGAAAGCATGAAACTGTAGGGGCTCAGCATGTGTGGGCAACACCCCTGTGCACAGCACACTTACCCCAGAGGTGGTGAGAGACCCTGGACTTTAGGCTCTGCTCAGTCTTACAGGTCTGAACCTGCAACTTCCAAGTCACCTCTCAGCCAAATCAGAGATTTGGTGAGTCACCTCTTGGCCAAATCAAGCAGCAACACTTGCTTGGATCTGAGCATCTCAGGCATGCAGAGATCACAGAGCCATTCAGAGAAGAAACAAGAGAACTTGCCTCAAGCCGAGTCCTCTGATCAGTAGGCTGAAGCTAGAATATGCTCATCTTTTATACTAATAAACCACCACAGGAAAAAAAAATAACTAGGGAACAAAGTCATAGTTTTCCTTCATCACTGAAAATGCTTCAGACTCAGGGTTCATCTTGCCTGCCTTTGGTGGATCCAGATCCTTGCTTCTGGCTAATTCTGGTTCAGCTTCAAGAAGGAGCAGGAGAATACTCTCAGCCTGCTGGGGAAGGCATTCACTATCATCCACTCACTAACTGCAAGGGTTACGCAACCTGGACACTAACGGATGGAGGAAATCCAAATCTTGCTGGTTTTACAGTGAAGGAATTAGGCTCATAACTTAAAGAAAGTACATCAGGCCTGGAGTTAGGACAGGCATAGCGTGCTATGCCATACAGTAATATATCATACTAATATGCTTCTTTTCCTGCTACCAAACAGGCAAATAGGTCCTCCCTGCTCCTGGCAACCATGGTAGGTACATTTTGGGAAGATGGCATGATGGGAGTCTTTCAGAGCTAAGAGTGATGGAGAGGTTGTGCCTCTGCTGCAGCATGTGGCACCGGGTGGGTGCTGTGCAGCACTGAACATGCACAGCAACGTGCTGCTGGATGAGCAAGTCCATGACAGAACAGTCTGTGTTGTTTACAGACTCCCCACAAACTGCTCTTCTGATTACAGCTCTGAAAGAAACAGGGAGCAAACCTCCCCTGCCTTGATTTTGTGCCCAATACTGACCAGTTCATCTCCTCGCAAGTGCCATTGGTTTTCTGGACTTCTCATAATATGTTTGACTGGATGTACCAAGGGAAATCTTTAGTGCAGATCACAGCAACACCTTTTCTTTATACAAAAATAGCTGTAGAAGTAGAGACAAGGTGCACTAACAGTTCTTTCATGGCCATGTGCCTGATGTACTCCAAACACAGATTTACAGTTTAACAGCAAAGTGACCATGCCAGTGGTTACAATGAGATAGATGCAGTGTCAACTGAGAGGCATCACAGTAATTGCCAAAGGCAGCCAGAACTGGTCTTCAGTAGAAGGCTCTGAGATGTCACAAAGGCTCAGATCTGTCATGTCTCATACCAGTGCCTTGTCCCATTGTCTGGAATGTCTGCTTCCTTCCCAGAGCTAGAGGCTGCTGTCCTGACTAGAGTCAACCGACCATTACTCACAGAGCTGCTCCAAGCTATGAGCCTCCGTATGTGAAAAAAGTGATCAAGAACTGTACACAGTCAAACCAAAAGTTTGTCAGAAGCAGCATTATATATCAATTTAATTTTGCAATTCGGTCCAGGAGGGAGCAAATATGTTGGAATAGTAACAATACTCTAATAATAGCCCTAACTCTGTTCTAATAATACAAGTCATTTGTCTCAAGGTGACAAAATTAGTATTTTTTAATTAATTTCCAGAACAGGAATGTAAAGATGACATTTGATTTCAACTTGACTGGAGCCTCTTACTCAATCTCAAATCAAATGTTTTGTTTTCAAATGTGTACCATGCAGGGGGTTTCAACTGTTACAAGTAAGAGAACTTGGAAAACAAGTTCCTTGGAACAGCTTGGATGTAAATACTCTGTTCTTCTGAGGAGCAGTGGTTTATGAAGATAATGTGTAGTCTTCATTATCAAGCAGCACAGGTGGTGCAGCTGACTAAGCTCAGAAGGCTGTTATCTTGTTGTTAGGATCTTTTCCTCTCAAGCAGCCGAATACCTAGCTATTTTCCTCAGTGCATTTCCTTTCCTCTTGCATACTCCAGACACACCCTACAGCCTTCTCTACACCGCATCAAACATCCCCCATCACATCCTCTCCCTAAAGACATTCATTATTTATCCAAAACCAGATACGTCCCAGGCAGACTACTGGCAGACAGAAAGTCTGGGTCATTTATGTACAGCCACCTCTTACTGGGGAACTAAAGTCTTCCTCTTCCAGACAGGTTGGTCCACCCGAAGTCAACCACTTAGAAACACAGCCAGAAGCACACATAAAATGCTGACACACAGAATAACTTACTCTGAACATCAGTTGGCTAGCAGCAGACTAACCTCTCCTAATGACTGATTCCTGTCTATTAACAACGATACACAGTTAGAACTAAAAGCAAGTGGCGATTGCTTTTCTTCCTGTTCACAGACAAACCCCATCCTTTTTGGGCACTCTTACCTTATTCGTGAGACATCCTGCATAGTGATTAGATCAAGCTATACTTTAATAATGTGCAAAGCACAAAACAGAGCCATAGAGCATATAAACTTTCACTAAACTGAGACTACTCTTCCTTGCCTTCAGTATCTCTCTACAAGTCTCCTGAGGAATGCCAGTCTGTTTGGGACTGCAAACACCCTGGAGCATTAACTGCACCTATACTATCATCCATGCAAGAGAAATAATTTCTCATAGTCTTTGTCTCCCTATTGTGCAAATTTATTCCCAGACAACAGACAATATATACAGCTTGGCTGAGCTGGACCTATGCCAGGACTTTCTGATACACAGTCAACAGAACACAAACGGAAAACAGAACAGAATAAACAAATAGGCAAATATTTGATTCTTACCCTTCTCATTCACCTAATATGCTCCTGCCTACAGGAACACAAGGCCGGAGCAGAGTTGCATACTCTCCAGTTGACAGGACAGTTAAGAAGAGTTTCAGTTTTTTTCTGGAGTTATCTCCATTATATAGACATGACTCTCTAGAAGTAGGGTTCATTCAATTGTTTTCCTAGCTATAGCGTACCTAAACTGTGATCTAAAAAGCAAAAGGGAAGGCACAGAACCCCACCAGATTTTTATGAGAAGAACAGAAAAACAAAGTCTCCAGGAAATTCAACTCTAAACAAGCCTTGGGTATCAGTGCCAAGAGTTGTGTCAACAAATCCTGCAGTTTTCATTGCTATTTGGGCAAGAGGAATAAAGGCGAGACAAAGCAGGAGAGGAAGCTTGTGGTGGGAGGCTTAACAGGTACAAAGTAAATCAATATGCCAGTGGTAAAACAGACAAGATCCAGGCTTATATCCTCCTTTGCATTCATACATGAAGTATTACAGTTCTACTTGCCTCAATATAACCATTGATCAGTTTGCAGGGAAAATACATTATGTGTCAACGAAAGGTCTGCCCAGAAAATAGCATCCCTTGTAACTCAGGCTTCCTCTTCACTGATACCCATAAAAAAAGAGAAGTAGTAAGCAATCACAGAAGTATTAACACCACTGCTCAGCTACTGAACCATGTCCATTTACTATCCCGGAGCAGCAGCTAAGTTGTCTTGATCAGGCATATTCTTAAGGCTTGATATAAAACCTAGATCCTCAACTCTGCGGGAATATGATCAAGAGTAAAGAAAGGTATTGTTCATTTTGCAGAGATCAACAAGAAAAGCAGAAACTTAACTGCAATCTGCATGCATGTACACAAAGCAGAGTGCTGCTAGTGTCTCTCCAGTGTCAATAAAGATATTAATCACTATTAAATAACTCAAATAGTAACACGGGCATAATTTCTCTTCCTATCCAGTTTTGAACATGTGTTATTAGGACTGTGTGGTTGGATTTTCAAAATAAAAGGTCACTTAGTAATCACAGAAAACTCTTAACTACAACTGCATGCAGCTATTTTTAGAGAGAGCTTTGAAAGTCCAGCCAATTATCCATGAATTCTGAGCACAACTGTGTGCAGTCAACCAATATAAATGTGGCAATCTAGCAAACTGTTCCAAAACAGGCATGATACAAGCTTTGTAAACCAGGTTCATTTCAACTGCTTTAGACAACAGAAAAGTAATGGCAAGTAGCAACTTAATTAATTTGTGTCTTCTTGAACAATCGAGATTGAATTAATAGTGACATATATTGGTGTATCAAGATGCAGGTGACTTCAGTGATTTAAAACAGTAGACAGAACTCTTGCTTTACACAGCATGTTTACAGGTCCTATCCCTCTTCA
This sequence comes from Pterocles gutturalis, assembly GCF_000699245.1. NCBI lineage: Eukaryota > Metazoa > Chordata > Aves > Pterocliformes > Pteroclidae > Pterocles > Pterocles gutturalis. The sequence continues at coordinate 23,349 of NW_010117264.1, forward strand.
CTCCTCCATGAGCTACAAAGCCAGCCTTAATCTTCTGTAAATTTATTTTCCATAATTTTCATTTTATTAAAGCTTTAAGCCTGCTCTGAATTTCTAACTTCATCCAATGCTATTTCATAGTGGCAGAAGGTAAAGGGATTTCCTTCAGCTACCCCCCAAACTAGTGGAAGATCAGGCAGGGGTCTGTGAATACAGATCCTTTGTACCATGTCTGTTCCAAGCAGTACTTTTCTTTGGGACCCAACTGACAGCTACTGTAACCATTCCCTGCTCTGAGATTGCTTCATGCAATTACTGAATGTGTATCATCAATACCAAGACTTTAGCCCTTACTGCTGCAAACCTGCCAATTGATCCAGCACTTTACAAAGGAAAGCAGAACAACAGATTTGCTTTGGTAATCCTGAAGACAAGTAGTTAAAACATTACCAATATTATAGAAATATCATCATTTCCTTCCCATGCTATAACTAAGCAACTCTGAGCTAGTATCAACACCTCTTTAACAACAATTCCTCATTTCTCAGGAGTGCAGGACCCACTGCAGTTCCGTTATACTGGATTATCATGAGTGGGCTTCCAGGTTTCCCAAAGCAAGGACCTCACAGAAATCTCTCTTCTTACCTGGACCTACTCTAGATAGCCTGAGTTTTAACCAGGAACATCTGGTAACTCCCTGTATTGTAAAGACTCATTACAGTCAGGAGTATTAAAAGGCACCTGGTATTTGTGGTAAGGTATATGGTCTTGACCCGAAGCATTGTCTTTATTTTTATATACTCTCAACCCCCATGATGGCATGGAAGAACTTAAAAATTAATCCTAAAAGGGGTGAAAAAATTAAAAGTCAACACCAAAGTTATAATTTACAATGCCCATGTAACTTGGGACTTCGCAGGTTTGGTGTTGGCAATACCACCAGTACAAGGGCAGGAAACCCCAAAATAAGTACGCTCATTAGGAGACATTCAGGACCAGGAACTTAATGATGACACACAAGATAAATCTGTCTGCTTTGAAAATAGGAAGTAAGCAAATAAATAATTTCCAAAACAATAAAACCCCAAAGAGTTCGTAAAAACATTAACGGCAACACTACAGGAAATTAAAGACAAAGGACCCTTATATAAACCAATCACAAAATGCACCCCTCAGGCTTGCTATTTCTGTAATTAGTCTTTCAAGAGAGAGTCTCAGAGTTACATTTACGTCTCAATCAGTGCAATTGTGAGCTGAAGAGCCCATGCAACTCACTCTAAATGACTTTCATCAGTACATTCAAGGCTCACCATGCACTTTCATTAAACTGATTCTGAGAACTACCAGAACCACATGCACCCCTTCATCTGTATTGCCCTCAGCTCTCTAAGCTTCTCGACCATGCAGAAAGACAACTGCTTGAACTTTCTAAGAAATAAAAGAAACAAGTTTAAACCTTTACAAGACAGCATCAAAGACACCTGAAAAAAGTACCTAGCAAAAAAACAACCCTCCAAAAACTAACCACACCAAACCCAAAAAGCACAACAAAAAAATAAGGACAAAGCCAACACCAAAATGTCCACAGCCACCATTTTTATCAAGACACATCAGCAAGTTTTAGAAATCACTTTACCTAGCATTTACTGTGAGGATAACCGTATCATTTATACATGTCACAGTTACCTCTTTCAGGAAAAAGTATTTGACATGGCACGTTTATAACAGACCCAAGGAAGGTACGAATGGCTTACAAGCTGTGGTACGACCATATCAGCACCAGGAGGTCCTAATGCTTACTGTGGTGCCTAGGTAATAACCATTGACAGGAAACCACAACTTCCCACACTGAAGTTTGAAGGCAACAGCAAGCTTTAGACTTGGTCCTACCCATGAGTAACATGCTCAAACCTCAGCTTTTTTGTGACTGTTTTGTTCTCAGCACTTTCATACAGCTGCTTCCATTGCATCGAACCTCTACAACTTCATACTAACCCTCTTGACATTCCTTTCCAGAGGCTGAGTGTGATAAGCAGTTCTTGGTATTCCTGGTTTGTGGGTGGCAAATGAAAATATAAAAGAAAAACAAAAACTGTGGGAGGTGTTTAGTAGCTATCCTGACAACTTGGATGCATCAATAGGATTAACCAAGTTGTATCTGAAGTGCTTAAATTCCATTTACATCAATCTGCCCCTGATAAGTTTCTGGTGGCAGCACCTTTTATTTTTACTGAGTTTCTTATCACACTACATATTGTAATCACAAAAAATACAACAGTTGTATAACCTACACATGCAAAGGTATTCACATAGGCCATGAAAATTAAGAACTGAGTTGTCGTCTCTCCTTACCCTGCCAGTAATACATAGAAAACAAAAACAAAAGGAGTATTATCAAAACATGCACAATATGAACTTAAATCCCCAAATTGCTTGTCATACTGATCACTCAAACAGTTATTTCCCCACAGCATTTCACCCCCATGCACTTCCCTAGAGCTTTGAGCCCTTAAATATGGGCTCCGAATCAGCACTGGGAAGAGCCTGCAGCCCCCATTCTGCTAAATCATGACTTACACTGCAAATCCAGGCATACACATACACAAACACTCCTGAGCATTGCGTCAGATGTAGTGTAGCAGTCAAATTGCCAGAAGCAGCCTGCAACACCACATATCCATATTTGCAGAAACCAACTCTTCCCCCACCTTTAGGATCAAGGTGCCCCAGATGTAGGTTAAGTAACATCTGGAATCCAATGCAAGATCTACCACAACATGCACACACCTTAATTTCTTCTTTTCTTGAATTTAAACACCCTTTAGTTTATTTTTTGGCTTTATTTCCTACACATCAGCTTACATACAGCTGGCATCTATCACAAATACATTAAACCTATCTTCTGCTCCAGAACAGAAAGAAGTGTGAATGGTAACACACAGACTGGTCACTGACAGAAAACAGTTGATCTTTTTTCTCTGAAGGAGTGTTAAAAATATGTGGATCTAACTGTAGGCAAGACAACGTCATAGTATAAAATGCATAGTTGAATCTGAATGACCAAAGCATATTTCAATTAGAATAACTGAAATGCAGGTAAATGCAGACATGAGCCCAAATTCCATGCACAATTACACAAATTGTGCATTCAGATGTGAGGACTGCATAGGCTAAGAGATCCCATTTGCAGTTACGATTTGGGAGCAACTCCAGCATTTAGTGGACAGATGACCTTTTTAAATGGACAAATAGAGCCTTGCCAAAAAGAAAGTTCATGGAAATAGCAAGACAACCTAAGCAGAGAAAGAAAATCCAGCTAAGAATTTTTCCAGTAGAAAAATCTTGTTACTGAAGGACAGCCCACTTAGAGAAACAACAAAGCTTTGCCTCCCGGAGTGAGAAGAAATGGGAAACCAAATGGAATTACCCTGGTGCTATTTCAGGAAAGGTACAAATAAACTATCTTCTTGTCTGTTGACTGCTCTGACAGTGCCTCTCCTTCCCCTTGCAGGTTCACACTACGCGAAGGACCTGCTCACGCAACCCACCTCCTACTGAGAGCAAAGGATTCAAGGATGAAACAGAAACTGCAGTGAATCATAACTCTGAGAAAAGGAGGACAACTGTTTCCTTCCACAGGTCTTACAGATGCCCTGAAGTCTGCTTGATCTCTAAAACTGGTAATAAGCCTGAACTGTTTTCTTTATCAGTTGCCTACAAAAGCATTACACTCTTCATTGCTTTGATACAGCCCATCTGAAAGCAAAGAGAGAAGCAGAAAATTCCAATGAAATGCAGAGTTTTGGTTTTACCTGGCATTGGCTCCTTTAAGGTCACAGAAGTGCAAGAGTAAAGCTTTCACTACATCATTGCAGACAACTTTAACTACATCAATGTGACTCAGCCTCTGTCGCAGCTGCTTGGCAATCTCCCAGAAGTCTTCAGATAGCAGCTGGTACAGCTGCCCTTCATCTCTGCTGAGTTGCCCATACCAGGACAGGATGTAATCTCTATAGCTGTAGTCAAATACTGAAAAGAGAAACAAAACAATAAATGGCAAAAACTGCAAAAGGGGAAAGCACACCAAAATAGGAAAAACATAATCCTCCACCCTTCTCCTCAAAAGTTAGATGGGTAACAGGTTACATATCTTCTTCTTTGTGTTTTAAATTCTTGCCAAAGAAAGTAAGGTTGTCAAAGTTACAGAAATCTGCACCTAATGGGTTACTGGAGGTCACTTTGCAAAGCAAAGCCTGTAAGTGGATTTGCTCAGACAGTCAGGCTACTCGCTACACACAAACCTCAAACTAAAACCTGTCTCTCAAGAGTGGATTTGGTTATACGAGCTATCATATAATCCGACTGTGCCTAGGCTGTTGCAGACTGAAACCAGCCTTCTATACACAGGAATTCAACAGTCTCCATTCCACAGTCACAGTTGAAAGGGGAGGTGGTAAGATTTTTGTATTTCAAAAGACATACATAATACTGAACAACACTGCAGAAAGTACATTATAGGATCAGAAGAGCTAGAGGTAAGAGAGAACAAGTATATTAGTGAGACAGCATGAACTTCCAAAATGATAAGGCATTCCAAATCATACCTACAAGCAATAACCAAGATTACTGTAGTTGCAGGTCCCATGGCAACACCATCTTCTACAATTCTGACTTTTCTTTTTTGACAACATTTGTGTGCCACCAGTTTTACTGATGTTTCACTATAGCATATGTCCATGGAGGTCTAGGAGGGAGCAGGAGGTGCTCGGGGAGCACACATGAGCCATGTTTAGCACTTACAACAAGATGAGGAAAGAACTGGGGTGGAAAGAGGAGTCAGTTTGCATCTACCAGAGGGATAGCTGAACAAGAAGGGGGAAAATAAATTGTGGGCCTGACAATCTGAGCAGCTTCTTTACCAGACATCCTGATTTCAGACTTCTTATATTAAAAGTACATCTCATAAAAGTACATCTTATTTGTCAGTGTAAGCCCATGGTGAGAAGTAATCATGTGACTCCACTATTTCTTAATTTCCTCTTTGATAGAAATCGTTTGTTTGGCAGATTAGTAAACTATAAAAAGGCCCCTGCCACTGCAACAGTGAACTAGTAACATACTAACAGCAGAACAACTTCAGTCAAATACTTTTGCCTGCCTGAAATATTAGCAGACCTCGTCCAACATCACCTTGTTAAAAACATTTCAGGAGAACAGACTAAAATTGATAAAAGTTTTTAGTCAAATGCTTCATAAATCAATTTCCTCAGGTTTGTGAAGAAAGAAACTGAGTCACATCACTGAGTATGCTGAAATATATAGTTTAAAGCCTTTTGCAAAGTCATTTCCAGGTTTTTAAATTAATTATTCAGAAAAAAGTTTAAATAAATAAATAAATAAAACTTTAGATTATTTTTTTCTGATCCAGAGGAAAAAAATATGCAGAGCCATATTGCAGGATGGGAACTTCCAATGTTGAAACATATCCACTTTCATTACTTTTCTAAAATAGAATAAATCATATTTCACTGAAAAGTTTCACCCACAAATACTACAAAGTGATAAAAATAGTTACAAAAGGTAGTGGTCTTCTGACAAGCAAGCTGAGGAATAATCCCTCAATACAACAAAGAGCAACTGGGAAGAGTATTTTAAAAACTTAAGTTTATTACTTATCTCAAGTCTCCCATCACAATACGCATTTTAAGTATCTATTTTTCCACAGCTGTCCCCACGTCATTCTGCAACCACCTTCTTCCTATAGCTTGGTTACTCTCTTCTGTTGCAATATTCAAGGCCAGGTTGGATAAGGCTTCGAGCAACCTTTAGTGGGAGATGTCCCTGCCCATGGCAGGGGGGTTGGAACTCAATGATCTTTAAGGTCCTTTCCAACCCAAACCATTCTATGATTCTGTGATTCTACCTGAAATGCTGTGGAAAGCTGACCACAGCACGGATTCTTGCTTTTCATCTATTCTGTAAGAGATCCATAATTTCTCAAGCGCATTCAAAACACACTGCATTGTGGCATTTGTTATCATCATCACTGTCAGATAATGACTTTTTCAGATTTTCTTACAGACACCCTCTCTACTCTTTGCAAGGGTGCGAAGTAGCATATATCTTTGTAATCTTTTGCCTAAGCAGCCAAGTCATGGTACAGAGCAGTGGCTCCTACAGATACCTATTGGACAGAACTCTACAAAACAAGAGTAAAATTTGTATTTCAATCCCTCAAACTATATTCTCTTTCAGAATGTGTATCTATCTATTCCCACCGACCCTTAGTTTGTAACTGTATTTTTAGGCAACTCCTCTCCAAAACGAGCTCAGTTCCTAGGTCACTCCACATACAATTTTTAGTCTCTGTACTCTGCTAAAGCACAACATCCAAACATATAACAATGCTAACTAGTAAAGATTTATGAGAGTACAACTCTTGCAACTTTACAATACTCCCAGTTGAAATAGCTGAAGCAAGATCTATTACAGTGGGAGTACTCCTGAGGGGCAGACACAGCAAGTTGATGGCACAGTTCTTATCTAAGTGTTATCAACATGAAAGAACCATGAAATCCAGTGGCAATATCAAACTAAAGACAAAAGATCACCAATCATCACCAAAAATTAGGCCACACAAGTATGAGGAA
>NW_010117265.1:0-937 GCF_000699245.1 Pterocles gutturalis
GGCCGCGAGCCAAGGGCTAACCCACCACAATTCCGCAATTTTGCTTTTTGCTCAAGGTAACAGAAATGTATATCTAGTTTATTTCTTATCATCACATAAGGTAGTCCCTTCTTAAAAGGCTACACAGTCCATAAGAGCAAGCATTAATTCTCTGTGTAGGTGAAAGAGCCTCACAAACACAAACTCTGCCTCCAGAGAGACCAGTAGCAAGCTACTACGAACATGAACCATACTGTAGGGAATAACCCTGTCTCCAATGAAGCCAAAGGCAATGTGAAGACGGGGGTATCCTGGCATGCTCAGAGCAGTGCAATGCTGAATGACCAGCTGCACAACTTCACGGCACGCTCTTACGGCCAATCAGAGCTGATGCCAGCCTTCAGTTATCTCCAACGAGTTCAGTTTGTTCCTCACCTTTGACAAAGATTCATTGCTATTCTTGTGCCACAGGGTACCGATGCACTGTGACTAGAGTCTAGCAAGCAAAAGGATCCTGCAAGTTCACTCAAAATCACACTGCCTAAGAGGGAAGTATTTCTGCCTCCCAACAGCACAGCTCCCTGCATGGGGGGGGGGGGGGGATACGAAACAAATGTGTAAATGTGTAAATATTCTTCAAATTTTATAAAAAGTTTGTGCAGCTCTTTTTGACCATGATCAACTGCAAGAAAATTACAGAGGCAGGAAGAGTATTTAAGGCATTCAGGATCAGTCAGTGAGCAGAGGAGTCAGGCTGTGCAAGTGTCAGCTCAGACAGTCTTTGCGCAGGTGAATAAGCAGCACTTCCAGCTTCTTTTCAAAAACGGCACAATTGACTTATTTGAATCATTAAGGTTGGAAAAGACCTCAAGGATCATCAGGTCCAGCCGTCAACCCAGCACCACCCAACCCACTAACCCATGTCCCCAAGCACCACATCTACACGTTTCTTGAACCC
>NW_010117265.1:1044-14723 GCF_000699245.1 Pterocles gutturalis
AGAGAATCTACAAATTGCTAGAAACATGCACAGACTGAGCAGCAGGTGTGAAAAAAGAATAGCCTGAAGCTCCGAAATTCTGATTTAGCCTGGAAACAAACCTGACTTCAGTGAATTCATAGGGGAGAGCAGCCTGCCTCACAGGCTATCCAGGCAACACAGAAATGGGCTTCTCTTTCAAAGTTCCTTGTAGTATAAAAAATGTTTTAGTCCTGTCCCTCGGAAGGGTCATAAGACAAAAAGAAATTGCCAGAAGCATATCTGGAGTTAAAGTAATTTTTAGGTTTTTGGCCCTACCTGCTTTTCAGCCCTTGCCTTCTGATGGAAGCTCACTGCAGACATTTTTTTTTTTTTTTTTTTAATTTTGGTAACTAGGCTAATTCCCATTTCTGAGCTACTAATGTTCAATCATATGGCCAAAGCTTTAATATTAATACCACAGGATTTACTTTATTTTTTAAATTTAATTTTAATAGTATGGGGATAGAGACATTAATTAAACTAACCAGCACTCTGATCTGGAGACAAGGAAATCTAGATAGGTCTGTGTTCAATTAGTAGCTCCCCTACTCTACTGCTCAATCCAAGTCCTACCCTCAGAAAAGAGTAAAAGCTTTTTTCTTTTTTAAATAATAAAATGGACATACTCCAACAGTCTAAGAAACGCTCATATTCAACAGGTACAGTAATGCTACCATACCACTATCAATAAGGAGCAATAGCGGACTTAATACAGAGAAGCATGGGATGACATAAGTAGCATAATTTTTCAACTGTCAGGTTAAACGGCAAGAATAAATTACCCACACCATCCCATTTTCTCACTCACTTGCCAGATGCTACCTGCAGGTAAATTACCACAAACTCCTACACTTTGAGCACTTAAAACTAGACTGGGTAAGCTAAAGAAAACATTGTGTAACACTCACTTATGGTCTAGCAAAGGGAAGGACATGATTGGCTAAAAGGATTAGATATAAAACGCATTAAACTATCAAATTATGTTAGGGTTTTCCAGCAGCTATCATGATTGTGTAGTACAGGTAGCTACCTAGATAAATAAGCTTAAGCATGGGGTTCTTAACAACTTCTGACAAACTTACTTCTCTTCTGCTCTTCTGAGATTAGTAGCTTCTGCTTCCCCCTGAGATATTTAGTAGGAACTACTGAAGGAAACATTTCTTTGCCTATTTTCACATTTTCTGAGAAAATCTTGCTGCCTTGGTCATACCATTCACTATTTTTCACATTTCTTTAATTTGGCACCTGTAATACCAAAATCCCATTATACTTATTTAGGCAAAACTAGAATATCAACAGGTCATTTGCTTGAACACAGAGCAAAAGCATCCCACAGGACTTATCTGCTTTAAAAGTTCTGCCTATTGCCTGAACTTTTCCCCTGTATCTAACTTGGAAAAAATTAACACTTCCATAAATCTCAGAGCTGTAACAAGCCAGCAAGCACCCAGGAAACAAGGCGATGAAAGCCAATTATGTAACTAAGACAGAAGGATGAATAGACAAGAAAAATTAAGTTTATATGACTGCAATACAGAAACAGCACTTGTATTGCTGTTGATGAAACCAGGAACCCAAGTCCTTGTGAAATTCATTACTGGAGATTCTCCCTTTGCCTCAGTACAGTTTGAAGCACCTTAAAGATTTGAAAGTCAAGCTATTTTTCAGACAGATTTACTTTCCTCTTCCCTACGTGGCCTCTCAACTTTTAAGCAAATAAGACCAGGCTTGTTCTGTGAACAGTTGGGTGGAAGAATTGAACTGAGACCACATGCTTACTAGTATTTTAAGTGACAACCTCTATTCAGTCCAGGCAGCCTCGTAACTTGTCCTCAAGCTTAGGTGGTATATATATGACTGGTCCAACAAATAAAATTGGGCAGATAACTGGACAGAAACTTGAGTACCACCAGGAATGATTACATGAGAAGCTGGTGTCTGTTATTTGCTCAACAGCCAAGTCTGAGTCTTCAGTGTCCCTGAAATGCAGAATATAAAATCCTGCTTGAGTCATCTTTTGGACCTTCAGCCCACACCAAAACAGCATGCCAGAGATCGAAGGTGAAAACAATCACATGCACTTGACTGAAATGCAATTTATCCTTAGCATCTCTGTTACAAATGTTAAGACATCATTTAAAACTTTATGGAAAGCCACCTTCTTAGAGCCAGGTCTCACATTTAAATAGGGGATTTATTTTTTCCCCACTCAATCTATTCAATTTATGTCTGACAAACATTACAATCACACACAATATTAAACTGACAAGCTCTTTCAGGCTAAATCAGAGTCTGAGCACTTCAGACGGATGACAACATCTGCAATTCATTTGTCAGTGTCCCACACCCCAAAGTGGGCAACAGAAACAATTACTGCACTGCTAATAATCTTGCAGGCTTATTTTTCCTCCTGTTGCCCACTTCCATTAGGAGAATTGTATTCCACCTTTAGGTGCATAAAACCATTTTAAACTGCTCATTTGCTGGAGCTTTAGCTGTACACTTGACTTAAGCAGCTTTATAACCAGGGCTCTTGTATTCCCGTCTAGCAGAGAGCTCAGTTTTCTCATCTCATTCCTTGCTCAGCACGAGCTATAGAGCATCTGAACCAGTCGATCATTGTGCCCTGAGGGTAACCACTCAGCTCTGTCCGTGTTATGAGAAATATCAGCTGTCACATACACAATCCCTCAAGGGACCTGGCTTCTGTCGCTATTCTTTGTCAAACTTTATCACAACAGAAATCTCCGGTTAGCAGACAGTTCATGTGGCAGGCTGCCTCAGGTTCCACCGCGACACAAGCTCTCCTGTGCTAAATACCATTTGGGCTAGGAAGTTGGAGGGTCCATTTGCCCCAAGCTCCCTGTCCCAGGACACAGCCCACCAGGATGCATCTGCTCCAGGAACAGGTTTTGGGAGAACCTCTCCTTGCTGGAAAGGCTGCCTTCCCTCCAAGAGCCCCTCGGGAATCTCCCAGGCCAAATCCATCCAAGCAGCAAGCAGAGACCATGGAGAGGCAGTTCGTTCCTCTCCAGTCATTCTGCCTGGAGCCAGTCTGCTTGGTAATAGGGGCTGCTGTCATGTACACCCTAAATGCCACTGCTCCCTGGAGTAGCTGGGAGACAAAAATACCATTGTTTCCATTCTTCACATTTAGTTCCAGCCCCAAAATATTTGCTGCAGCTTGCTATCCAGACATCATCCCCCAGGCACTTCCCATGAAACTTCTGCCTCTTTTTTGTGGTCCCTGCTCAACTGTCCCAAATTTCCATGTTAGCTCTCCTCAGACTTTGATCTGCTTTTGACCAAGAAGAAACAATGGTGGGAAAACAAGATACACTGGAAAGCTGCATCCATCAGTGAAACATTCAGGGAAAATCCCGTCATCTGAAACATGGAGAGACATCCCAGCTAGCACCACCACGAGACAGTTTTCTGACACTAACTCATACACACACACTATTTCCCGGGAATTTTATGTATACAGCTAGCTTCCTACACACACTTTTTAAAGGAGAAATTAAAAAGTATTGCCAGCGCACACTCACTCCAACATTGCTCAGAGTAAAATTCAAAAATCTTTGTTTAGACTTAGAGGGCATTTATTGCTCCTCTGTAATAACAAAAACTTAATAAATTAGACTAAACAGAAAGGTCCCCTTCATATTAGCAGTAAACAGTTCTATATATCCTTGTGAACTTGTATTTTGTGAAGCTAAACTTGTCTATGCTGCATTTTATTCCACCATCATGCTCCCCTCTGGTTTTGCAGCCTTCCCTTATGCTATATAACCTAATTTTATTTTGTCATCAGTTTATCTTCCTTGTCATTCACGTTACATTTTAGTGCAGTAGGTGAAAAGCATAATTTCTGGTGACAAGTTGCACTTAATGGAAAAGCCAAAAAATTTAGTTGAAAACCATTTTATTTTAAAACACTAATTATTCTCTGGCTTAATAAAAAGAAGAGAGAAAGCATCAATTATCTTAACCCTTTTCTCCACATCGCCACTGAACTTTTTAAGCAAAGCTTTTAAAAAGAGGCTGTGATGCAACTGAACAATAGTACATTGCCAGTAAGAAATACAGTTCCATTGTTTCAAGTCAAAATAGTTCATGACAAAACAATAAGCTTTCAGATGTGTCTGCAAAAGCATGCACATATCAACTTAAGTACAAATACAGTTAAGAACGTCTTATGGATGGTTTGATACCCAACTCAAGCTTTGAAACTGATCCAGTTTCAAAATCTACTTGGCACCTGTAGAAATGAATTGTCTCCATTGGCTTCTTATGAGACTCTTGAGAAATGAGTTACTCTTTCTCAGCTCCCGATCTGTAAAGCAGGAATAATATTTTTCCTCTTCACAAAGAAGCAGCATAAGGTAAGATGCAAGTTGAACCACACTCCAGACGTGGCCTGCTGGTACACTCAAATACTGTGGCTAAGGAGTAAGAACTTTTGAAAGCATTTGATAGCTGCAAGCAATCAGCTAGACAAACTGTTTTTAACACATCTCAGACTGGTTAGTTCTGGTGGGTTTCTGTCCCTCCTAACAACAGGCATCCCAGCTCCAGCACTAACAATTGCATGACACAAGCTCTGAAATCCCACTTCATGTTCAAACTCCTAGACTCTGAGCAGAATTGCCTTTTCCAGCCAAATTCAGGCACAAGACAGCCATGGACGTACTTTTCTATTCACACACAAATACAGGTTCACAGTACAGAAATTACTGCAACATGTTATGGACATACCAAACACGCTAAGGTCAGAGACAAAATACTTCAAGTGAAGGCAGGGTTTTCTAGGAGTCAAAAAGGAAGTATCATTGTTACAAGTTTAACAATACCAGCATTCTTTCAGGGCCAGTAAAAACCAGATATATTAGAAAAACTTCTGGCTTCACAATGTGTGACATACACTTCCCTGATCTTTGTGAGATTTTGCTGCATAGCAGCAAGCCAATGCCACAAGCTAATTCTGTTGTAGAACCCACCTTCTGTCAGCCACCTTCTGCGCGGGCTCCCCTTTTTGTTCCTCTTGGAAATGATCTCCTGCTCTGCTGACATAATCTCTTGTCTCTTCTGTCCCCTACTTCTGTAGAGCTCTCATACCTAGGAAAGGGGGAGGGAATAAAGACAACATGAAAAAAAGGTGCTCTCCCACTGCCAGTTACTCAACTCCCCTAGAAAAGCACTTACCTTCAGTCTTCCCTGTATGCTCAGATAAAAAGAACAAACCTAAGTTACCTCTGCATAAATCGAGCTGCTAAGGAAATCCAGTCATGGCTGCTGGCCTCTGCTGCTTCTATATTCTCACTACACTGCCTTGGAAGGGCAACATCAAGATTCACAGCTCTTCCCAGCCAGGTTCACAAATATTAATGAATGACAACTGCCAGAGAATAACCTGCTTTTTCTAGCAAATTACTTAGCAAGCATTTCAGGATTCACAGCAACACCTCTCCTGTAACAGATAAGCCCAAGACAATACACCCAGCTCCACGTGCTAGAAGCCCCTCCTTGCCCCAGTTTTCCACACTTTTTACTTTTTTACTTTCCCTTTTCCACCATGCTGTGTGTACCTGGTGTGCACTGGCCATTGCATTATTCTGCTCTCCCTTAGTGCTGCGCCAACAGCTGAAACACACAAACAGCAGCAGTCAGGGCTACAGTGCTGTAAGATTCCTGAAGGATGTTCACGCTGCGAGGAAGATGAGGGTCTCCTCTGCACCAACTCTAACCACTGCCTAGGCAACAGCCGTAGGAGGTTTCCCCAACAACCTCTGTGAACAAACACGGGCTCTCCTGGGACCCTTTGCTCAAACACCAGAAGCCTTGTTAGCAAACCCAGAGCTTTCTAAAGCATGCATGCTGAATTTAATCAGCGCTGGACCCCAAACGCAGAGTCCATCAATTACAATCCGCTGTCAGGAAGAAATAGGGCTGCTTCAGCTCCAGACACAGTCAGTGATAATTAGGTGTAACGGGAGCCAGGGAGCTGAAATCAGAGTGGTGAGCAGCTGTACAGAACACAAACTAATCAACCACATCTGACTGCCGGGCAAGGGAACCTTTGCGATAAACGCGTTCTCCAAGTACTGAAAATGTTTTGGCCCAACGCATGCAGGTATAGCTTGACATAAACATGGCAAAGCAAAACTGGAGCACAAAGGACCTTCCCCCTGCCCCCCCCAAACAACTGCTACAATGGCATCTCACAATATTCCCAGAAATATATTTTCTTGAAAAACCCCGCAGAATGCTATTTGTCACCCAGAAGTCAGTAACCAGCTACTCCCTGACCCTGATAAGTCTTGAGTCACCTCCCAGCAAAAGTAAGAGCAACTCAGTAGGGGGTACCCAGCGTAACAGCCTAAGATCCAAAACCTAAGGACAGCTCAGTGAGGTAAGAAATATCAATTCTGTTAGCCAAGGGAAGAAAAACCTGCAGAGGCAAGCTCAGTAATAAGATACCAACACCTTCTGGGTGGTGGTCATGAAGATCAACTGTCTTTTGTTCCCAGAAGGTAGGGAGGTGTCTTTCAGCCACACCATTCTGTGTATTGATGCTTCAGACTAATGTATGTATGAACATAAGGACAGCAATAAAGCTTCGTTCTAGTTAGCCAAAGAAACTGAATTTTAGGAATGGTAAAGTGTCAAAGTCCCACCAAACAGGCTCAGCAGCAGTGAAAAGATAAACAGCAAAACCTCAAGTATTTAAGAAGCAGAAATATTGAAAGCCATTTTTCAGATAACAGCTAAGTCTTCTTCAATGCGTAAAGTGACGAAAAGAAAGAAAAGTTGTAAATTTGTGATGAGAAAAACACTGAATGTTGTAGCTCAGTAGGAAGACGTGAGCCACAGCAAGAAAGGGATGAACTCATCTCTTATAGCATCAGATCTCTCCCTCCAGCATGTGTCGCTCAGGCACACTGCACATCAGAATAGATCCCAGCAGTGCAGTATAACAGAGTACACATTTACCTGTCCTTCTTGACTCATCACAACGGAGTCATCTGCTGCAAATCACAATCAAAAAACTGATTATTTGCACTTCTGAGACCCAGGCATCACTACTTTGAGAGAAGAAAAGCTTAGGTAGGACCTTCAACTGACACAACTGTTGTAAGGTCAGACAGCATGCCCACAGTCATCCACCCTTCACGGCTATGCAGCAGCATTTTACATATTTGAGTCAGGAAAACCAGGATTAAACCATCCCAAGGAACAGTTTATTACATTGTAAAAAAAAAGAATTGGGACACACAGACTTCCTAAGTTGCTTATCAATACCAGAAATAACAATGCCACTGAAATTCTATTATTGAATTCCTAACTACCTTTATCATACACATATTCTTTAACTACACCTTAATTTAGAAGTTCCATAACAAACAACATTGTACATATAAAATACGTGCTTATTGTAAGCAAATCAACCACAGAACTCTTTCTGAGGTGCCACACTGCTCGTCCACCTCCAGCTCTACACCGTGAAAATGTCTTGCAACTTTCTGACACCCTGAGTGGTAGGGAGCCTATCCAGGAGCCCCTCAAAAGGCAGAGACGTCTTAATTTGCTTTGCTAAAAATCACACCGATGACAACACTCTGGTGCAGGTACTGGAAAAGCTCCCCAATGTTCCATTTCAGAATGACAGCGCAGAACAAGAGACCAGTCAGCAAGGGTTTCACAACAGGCTGCTGAGTTTCAGCTCCAGTTTATCCACCAGAACCAGCTCCCCGTGGTCCTGCACGAGTACGTGCGCAACCAAGACTCACTATTTATGTTTAAACATTAATCCAAGAACATGTATTTCAGGTGTTTGTTTTATCCGTGCTGGGCTGACAGTTGGACTTGATGATCCTTTAAGTCTTTTCCAACCTTAATGATTCTAGGATTCTATGATTCCCATCCTGGACAAGGGATTTCACCCTTGCGGGCCAAAGGTCCCTTCCACCTCAAACTGTTCCATGATTCTATGATTTACTGCAGGCCAGCCGTCCGACCGGCACACGGGAACCTCTCCCTGTCCCCACTGCCGGGCACAGCCGCTGCCGCAGGCCAGCACCAGGGAGGAGGCAGGGGCCGGGGTTCCTCCTCCTCCCCTCTCCCTGCGCCGTGCCAGGGCAGCGGCAGGATCCCCAGCAGCCCCCCGGCCCCTCGTTCCCGGCTCCCAGTGTGGGCCTGCAGTGCCAAAGGTGAGATTTGGGATGTGCTGGCCCCGTTACCGGAAAACCAGTTTTCCTCCTCCCAAGAAATGACACAACTCCGTGGTCGGGATGGACCACTGCATGTCACATTTCTTTAAATCCTCAATAAAGTAAACATCTTTCTCTTAATGCTGAAGTTACAGAAATCTCTCAAAAATTTGACAGGAGGCAACAGACAAGAAGAAACTTTTCTTTTCATGGTCTTTAGCAGGAAAAAAAAATGCTTGAATGAACTCATTTGAGCTTAGTACTGGCACAGATTCAGTCAAGAGGCATTTCTGCATCGTTTCCAAAACTCACACGTCTTGAGGAACTTGGCACTGCTCCCTTTCAAACAAGCCTCGCTCCCCAGTTGCCAGCCCCCCACGAGAGGGGCTGGGGGTCACTGCATCCTCACACTTCACTGGAGGTGTTGGAGCAAGCTGAGACTGGGACAAACCCGGCCACAGCTAGTTTCGAGAGGAAGCAGATTAAAGAAAGTTCTGATCTATAGACCGTGAACTGCAGGAAGCACCTCACAAGCGTGCCTCATTGGAGCCTTGTTCCAAAGCAAGTATCTGCCATGGTGATCAGTAAGCCCTTGGAGTGGATTCCAGCCAATTCACACAGGAAAAAAAAATATAAATCCCTTCAAAGAGAAGAATAGGTAAACAATACAAAGAGGTAGAGGCTGCAGCTGAGCGGGTGCCCTCAGAGGTAACACGAAAGGCTGCACTCAAGATACAGAAGTCTACTGAAGCATTTCCGAGTGCCATTGCTCCATGTATTGTACAAACCATTCTTTTTATTCTTCCTCTTCTTTATTATTTCTCAAGTTGAAGCCCGGTGCTCCCTGAACAGATCTCTGCTTTCAGAACTACTCCACTCGGATGACTAATAGATACCAACTCCGTGAGGAAACAGTGTGAAATTTCAGATTCCCTTTGGCAGCGCAGCACAGACATTTTTGTCCATTGTCTCCACAAGCGAACGTAGCCTCCTGCAAAGAAAAAGGTTTATTTTCCAGGGGAAATTTTTCTTCCCAGAAGAAAACAGGATCAGTGCTAACTTTGGCTCTGCACAGGCCAGAAACCTTCACCTGAGCGCAGTCCTGCTGATTTCACAGACAGAAAACTTTCAAGTGTTTAAAGGATTGTGACCACAGCAGTTGAGAGATTGGAGAGAAGAACATTTTCCTTGCTAGCATTTATGCCATGTTCTCTCCCACAGACGTGAAAGGATAGGAAGGAAGGCAGTTCCTCTCCCTGGGTGACAGGCAGCAGGACTGGCGCAGGCCTGGCACAGGATTTGCTTCGGGTGGTATGGCTGGTCAGTGGAAGAGCTGGCACTGTCACCAGACCACACCACCTCGGGGTGATGCTCTACTCATCGACCACCATCCATCTCTCTTTCCAGATCATGCTGAAAGAAAAACCTTTGTTTTCAAATGCTTGATTTTCAAGCAAAATGAGCTCTCCTAAGCTATGAGAGTGTGTCAGAATAGCTTGTATCTCCTGAGCCCCATCCCGTACACAATTACACCAACAGGAAAACTGACTTACACAGAGCATTGCTGGGAAAATACGCACAAGACATTCTCCTTATGCTGCTGTTCCTGTTGGATATAAGCATGCCTCACAGGCATCTTGTTCCAAACTGATTAAACTCCTTTATGAACAATGAAGCCCTTCCAGCCAGTACTTAGTGGGAGAAGTACAAGTCTCTCCAAGCAGAAGAATAGCCAAACAGGACAAAAAAGCTTAAAGAAAAACTACAGACGATTAGCCGACTTTCTAAAATATTAAGCCTTGCAACAGAGACCTGAGTAAAAAAAAAGAGTCAATGTTGGTTTAACTGCTAAGTCATTTCCTACTTGGAACGATGCACAAAGATTTTCCTTTATCAGAATCCGTCTCATGATAAGACATAACCTGAGGAAAAAACCTTGGGCAAATATCCTTTGGTGTCAACAGCTCTGTCTGCCTGCTTTCCCAGCCCTCTTAAGAAATGACTTATATTAACGGAACAATATAAACTTGTCCTAGCAGGAACATGAACTCTGTGACGGTTCCCTTCTCAAATATATTCCTTTTGTCATCTGTTCTCTTTGCAAATACCTCTAATCGCCAAAAATCACCTGACCCACCTTCCTCCAGCAGCGAGCAGGACATGAACCCTTCCCTTAGATATCCCCTTCTCCTTCTGGAAGCCATTCTGACCATGGTTCAGCTCAGGCATTGGAACAGGATCCACAGCTTCTGCAGGAGAAATCATGCTTGTCCTTGGGGACTGCTCATTACATGAACAGCTTCAGCACTCATTTCATCCATCACTAAGTGTCTCCACCCTCCCAGACTCTGTGCTTGTGTTCAGCATTAGCAGCAACACTTCCTAGTAAAACCAAGGATGAGCATACATCTGACTCTACAGGTCAGACATTCCTTACGGCCATGAGACCTGGTCAATAATTGAGGTACATTCCTCAGTTTTGCAAATCTGTTTTGGAGAGATGAAGTTCAGGGTCTCAGATCACTGCTCCATGGACACCTATCAGTGTCAGCTTTTTCCTCGCTATGTCACGTACCTACAACACTAGGCAAGCTGCAGCTTCAAACCCTGGCTTTAAAAGCAGCATGCGTCTAATTTCAATTATTTTGAAAAGCAGGAATTCATGAAAATGTTTGCCAATAAGCCATGAGGCACTTCTCACCATCTAGCTCCTTTAGAGTAACCTGCACAGGCTGGGCTGACCAGACCAGCATTTGAGCTGTGTCTTCATAATCACGTTAGGCCTGTACTGAGCTAGAAGGATGGTCCCACCTTCAGATTTTACCTCTCACCCATCCCACCTCTTCTGCACAGGGGCAACTGTTTGTCTAAGTGGTGCATCTGACCTAACAACTCATGTCTCCTGTTCTTTTTCAGGTTTTTTCTCCATTACTTCTAACCACCATCGATTTCTCCCTATGAACTTTGCTGCACTGCTGCACAGAAGCTCAGACAAGGGTGCTCACCAGTACGGCGCTGGCATGGCCTCCTTTCTGGCTGGAAACCACGTTGCTGCTAGACACGGGGAAAGGAAATCGAAGCATCTCCCTGTCACACCTGGAGTAGTTTCTCTTGGGAAATTTCCTGTAAGGTGGATAAAGGGAATTTTACAGAAAAACCCATTCCAAAATCAATTGTGAAGCAGTTGCTACTGTCCAGAAACCAACAGCTTTTTCTAATTGGCACTTCAGATCAGGGGTGTGTAGTTTGAGAAGCAGCAATTGCAGTCTCTTCTCCTTCCTACTGGAGGACGCTTGCCCTCTCTCCATTTTCTCTTCACACTCATTCTTGGGACAGAGACAAGAAACTTTGCTCAAACAGTACAGAAACCTTGTGCTGGTTCTGTGCACATCATTTCCACATTGCCCAGTCAGCCCCAGTCTAGTTCCAGCACTGCACTGCAGTGTCTGGGGCAAGTCACACACCCTGGGTCACCTTTTAGCAAGTCGAAAGGGCACACAGACACAGTCAGTAACCCTGCCTGGCAGCTCTTCCTTTCCTCATAAGTTTATAAACACTTTTTTTTAACCCACCTGGAGGGCGACAGCTTTCTCCAGGTCTCTGACTCAAGTCAAGTACTTGTCTCAGCTAGAGTCTTGGAGACATCTGAAGAGTATACGGAAAGCAGAGAGCATTTAAAGGTGAGTGTTTGGACAGCAAACAGACAAAGCAGCAGTAAACAAAACCCTAGCTCGATCTCAACAAATAAAGGCCTGAAATACCTCAGCCCCAGATCAAGGAGGATGTGTTAAATTTTTTCCATCAATGCTGGTAGAGTCTCCTTGGGTCTTCACACCTATAGGTTCCCTCTGAGATCTAGCACAGAACAGTCCAAATTCACTTTTCTCTGTGCCTGTACACCCCTTGTTCCAGAGCTCTGTTCCCAAGTCCCGGGAAGCGCCCAAAACACAAGTGGGAGGGGATTCATTACTTACTGCTAATTAGCGAGAGAGCTGAAGGTTCACTCACCATAGCAATCAGCCGGACTTTTTGATCTGTCACAACCACTGGCCCACGATCATACTACAAAATCAAGTCTGAGCTGCTGCTTTGTATAAATTCCTGGGTAATTTCCATGGCTGAGGACTTGAACAGTCAAGTCTAGCCACTGAAGAGGCACCTGCGGCATTACACCGTGCTGTGTCCTGGCCAGCTGCTACATACCAAAACCCGTGCTTTCCTTCACCAGGATGGCACATCAGTAGCAGTGGCCTAGCAGCCCAGTGCCTTCTTAGATGGAAGCTGACGGAGCAAGTGACCCGACCGACCACCATGCCACAGAGCCCTCCATTGTGAAGCCCACCTGCGGCACCGAGCCGTAACCGCAGCACCCAAAGTCAGAGAGACCGTCTTTAAGGGGCTCTAAGTGAAAAGTCCAACAGCAAGAAAAGGTGTGTAGCTGATGCGTTCATCCTGCAACACAATCAATGGAATGCAGGTGTTGGGCAGATTATTTCCCTGGCACGCACAGTGAAAAACGAGATGAAATGCATAGGTGTTAACCGAGTGCAATGCAGCTCTGCAGAAAAAGTGTCGCCTGAGTGCCACAGATGCCAGCATCCAAGCTTCTCCAGCTTTGCTGTATCAAAGACACCCAGAGCACTGTGCATTCGTCAATACAGGGCCATTGCTGTCAGATGCTAGTGACAGATCAAAGTGCTCATCCTTTGCTAACTTACCTTTGCTGCATTAAGCCTGCCTGAATCAAGTGAAGCTCAAAGATACGCAGTGATGAAATCTTACTAACAGAATAAACCTAACACAAGTTTAACAGTTTCCCCGCTCTTGAATGTTTTCCCCGCAGACTGAAAATTTTTAGCACAATTACATTTGTTCAAACATTACCACTACCTATTTGACCATTATCAAAAAGAAAAGGAGCTGAAATTTTTTAAGTATTCTAGCTTGGTCCCATGAACATGAAAAAAAAGATAACCTCCTTGTACCCTGCAACATCTCCCATTAACAGTCAAGTTTGCACTTTAGTCACATATGGTAAATAATGACTTTGGGGCCCTTTTCTCTCCCTACAAGTTTGTAACTCCACTAAACATCACTAGATATTAGACCTGTGCTTGGCATGTTCTTGTAGGAGATGAGTTAGAATGAAAAGCACATTGGCACAATTGTAACCAGCGCAATTTTTCATTACTTGACATAGCCATAAATAAGGAGTAGAAGTTATTTACTCGGAAATAGGTTTTACCAATAAAAACACAACAAATATGCATCTTAAGCAACATGACATCTACAGGGTAGATGGGAAAGCTTTTGAGATGAGATAATTTATATAGCTGAAAAAAGTAAATTTCCATTATTGTTTCCAGAATACAGTAAACTCTTTCAACACATACTTGGAGTTACCAGGAGAAGATGTCATTTAGGAAAGGACAAAAATCAAGAAGAAAA
>NW_010117266.1:0-5615 GCF_000699245.1 Pterocles gutturalis
AATATTATTATTATTCCTGACATTAAATAATTGGAACTAAAAGTGCTTCGCAGAGGTTGGCACTGATGCCAACTTTTGCAGATAATTTTTTTGTGCGAATACAGGCTTTTTAGGAGTGTAGCTCCATACAAAATAATCTGAAGCATCTTGGTAAATGCCATGAAAAGTAAGATACGTGTATGAGAAAATACACTTGGGGTGCAGGCTGCCGCCTGTGTTGTTGATGTCATTATCTAATATTCCTATATTTTAGCAAGGACCCACCGTAGGAAGGGAGAATAATCAGCAGCAGTTTCATGCTGCAGAAAATGAAAAAATGCCCCATGCCTGGGTGTTCTAATAACCACAATATTATTATAACAATTACAGCATTTAATATATGGGATTAGTCCTTCTGATAGTGCCATTAGCCATCACTATACCCTGTAATAGGTGGCTTCATCTTTGTTATGACATGATCTTTCCTACTGTTTATTGACTTTTCAATGCAAGGGGGAGGGAACATTCCCAGCCCCCCAAACCTTTAAGAAGCTACTGTAAAGCTGTGGTTTTATTCTCAGAGGGAATGTTTAGAAAACCCTCTGAGCTAAATACCTCAGTATACTGCTTAAACACCAACAACAGCCTTATGGGGCCTTGCCCGACTTTAAACACATCTTTTTTTGTTGAGAATATTGCATTCTGCCACAATTCTGTAGGCTAACCCTTGGCTCACATTAAATATACCAGCTTTATTGAAACTTACTGAATTGGACTGAGTTGCTTTTTGTTTTATCCTCTCTTTACTTCACCCCCGACTGAGACTGGACAGCCTTTCTTCTAGCGGAGAGTGCTTTAAAGCATCCCAAAAGAAGAGAAGGGGGTGGGAGAGGCTGGGGGGAGGCGGGGGAAAGGCTGCTTCATAAGGAAACGAAAAGGTGCAGCTTAGGCCCATAATTAGTCTTGATCCTTAGAGTCTAAAATATTTTAATGCCAGGTTTCTGATTGCAGCACTGCAAAGTGGATTTGGGAGTGCAGAAAAGTAATTAGGTCTGTGCATTGAAGTGTGGAGAGCATTTAAAAGTGAATGGGTGGTTACTACATTCTTGGCAGGCTGTTTTTTATCTTTTCATGTTCCGCTGTTGTTAGAGATGATGGGTTTATTGCAGTTTTAGCACTTTGGAGTTGGCTGTGTTTTTCTTAACCGAGCCTTTCACTTTCTGTCTCTTAGAGGAATACTTGCGGCAGAAGGAAGAGTGGAGAAAATGTGAAATCATAAAAATAACGTCAGCCTGAAATCCCCCAAAATATTGTTTGCAGGAGCAGAACAAGCAAGAATAAACTGCAGCCCCTTGCAACAGGCCACTTGCAAAGAATCTGGGTTTAATTAATGACTCATTCTGTACAGAACCAGCTGGAGACAATGGTCACCCCAAGGAGAAGAAAAACAAAACATTTGATTCTCTAGTGGGGTATGTTCACATCGTCATCTGTACAAACCACCATCAACCTGCTTATAACTCCTGACTGGTTTCCCAACATGGATGAAAACAGCATGCAAATGGAGTGATAGCATCTGGGAACTAGCAGCTGTGCAGTTACATAACCATTGCAATTCTTAATAATACATGTTATTATATATTTTAATTCTTAATAATAAATACAATTGAAGATATGTACACTTAAAATAACAATATATTAATTTCCTTGTTAAATGTGTCATTTTTACAGGTCTGGCTGTTGAATTTACCATTCAGAGGCTCACGGTTTCTGACCTCAAATAGTCAAAACTTTGCATTAAAAAAAAAAAAAATGGTTCTAAAAATGAGAGCAGAACTTGTGTGTTTCTAGAGGAAGAAATAGCTTCAGTGCTGCAGGTTTCTAACTGCAGACTGCTGCATTAAAAAGCTATGATGGAACTACTAAGAAATACCAGGCCATAGAGACATACAAGAAGGGCACTTATTAGCTCAGAGAAATTGCTTAAACTATTGGGAAGGGTCTGCTGAGGCATAAGGAGAAGAACACATGGAAATTGTACAATAGAAATCTGATAAACAGATAACCTTGGGGTAACATCATTGTGCTTTTTATCAGATTATTCCTTTTAATTAATTCCATTCTCTTTGTCAGGGACTCAGCTGGTTTCTGAAATATATTTTAGGGTTACTTTCTTCCTTTTTTTTTAATCAATTTTTAACGGATCTACTCTTTTTCTTCTATTCAGGTCATCTAGAAAAATTTCATTTCATCTTTTGGTTCACTAGATATTTATTCACATAAAAGCTTTGTTTCATTTCCGGATAAGCTTTTGAAGGGGATCTAGTATATTCTTCTCTTCGGTATGCTTGTGAAATATTTTCTTTTAGTTGTACTTTTTCGTAGACAGGATTTGTTTCAGAGGTCTCTCGTGTACATGGATGCATGGTTCAAGGAGTTCAGCTCTTGCAGGATGTACCCACTACCTCTTATGTCTGTGGCAGGAGAAAAAACGATGTATTTTTAAACATGCCCTAAAAGGTTGACTGCAACTGAGGAAGAAAACGTCTCTGTGTCATTTTGGATTTACACGTGTCTATTGGTAGGTTTTAGCTTCATAATACCAACAGCATTCTCAGAAAACTTAAGATCTACCCCCTACCTCTGTGAGCTGAACCATCAACACCAAAGAGCTTCCTCTGTTCTGAAGAATGGGATGAAAGGGGATGATTTTGGTCCATTTGGGATAAGTGCCACTAGTCAGAATATTTCAGTTGAAGTGGCCCTAAGACCCTAGTAAGACACAGGATGAACATTTCCTGGATGACATTGGAAAACAATTTTCCTGGTTCATTTGAAATGCAAGCATCTGAAGTTCTTCTGTGCTTCTTGCTATTGATTGCATGTCTGAATCCTTTACATAACTTCTGCATTGCACATATTACTTCCAGAAACACACAACCTTATGAAACAGGTTCCAGAAATGACGTCTAAGCTCTGGTGAAACAATCGTGACACAACACTTCCAACTCTGAAACACCAGGTTTTGAAATACCATGTCTGGAGAGACGAAAGAGAAATGTAGAAACAACAGTAAAACATGAGGGAGACCTAGCAGTATTCCACCAATTGCTGGGAATGAAAAAAGCCCAGGAAGCATCTGCCTGGTGGTCACAGAGGTGAGCGGAGTGTGCTTAGGGCCGGGGTACCTGTGCTCTGCAAAGAGGCACTGACTGCCCCTAAAACTCATTGCTTTCTTGAAGCTCAGTGTTATGTTCAATGGCCACCTTTTAGCCTTGTCGGCACAGACAAGGGGCACATGAGTCTGGCCACCCCTGAGTCAGGGCTCACTAGCCTCCAGCATGCCATTGCCTCGGTATTTTGTATAAATCCCATTTTATATAAACCCCATGTATATAAGTTTCATAGAATCATAGAATCATGGAATGGTTTGGGTTGGACGAGACCTTAAAGCTCATCGAGTTCCATCCCCCTGCCATGGCCAGAGACACCTCCCACTAGACCAGGTTGATCAAAGCCTCATCCAGCCTGGCCTTGAACAACTCCAGGGATGGGGAATATACATTTCCCATGTATATAAATCGAGTAAAGTTTTGAGAACCACAGCAAAATGTTTTTTGTTGGTCTCTAAACTTCATCTTCACGCAAATGATGTCATCTTGCTGCTGGATGGAAAGCCAGATGAGATTTGGAGATGGCTGAGGTCTGGGTCCCCAAAAAGCAGCAGGATCTGTTGTAATAATTAACACCAACAGAACAACAAAACTTATGACCTCTGCACTGTTTTTCCCATCCCACTGTAGGTGCCACAACTTCATTCTATCTATTAAAGCATCAGCAATGCAGTGGTCTCACCAGGCCAAGAAAACAGTACAAATTATAGCCCTCGTATGATCAGTTCTCTGAGCCCTAGGAGTTGAGGAGAACTTTCTGACACAGAGACTGAGAGGGGGAGGAATGTGGTGATGGAGCAACACAAGGGGCATTCTGAAATCTGCGTTTTTTGGCTGGTGCTGAACACCGAGTTGTGGAAGTAGGAATGGTAGTGACCTGTGCACTGGATGACCTTCTTTACAACTCCAGGGACAAGGATGCACATAGAAAGAACCAAAGAGAAAAGTGCAAGCTGAAAGTCTGTGTCCATCAAATGGAAGTACCTGTGAGCTGGTCCTGGAAAAGACAGCAGTCGCAGAGGAGGAAATGACCATTTATTTTTTTACAATGATCAGCATTATGTAGCATGTGTGAAAACTTGCTTGGTGGTCTCCATCAGTAAAACCTAATATCATGCCAGTCTTTTCCATCCCATGACAGCTCACACCTCCAGAGGCCACAAAAGCCCAGCAGAAATGGGTGAGAAGGAGGTCAGGCACTTCAGCAGAGACAAAAGCTGATTCCCCCGCCTGACTGATAATCTGTTGTTACTGAGGTTTGAGTTTGGCACCAAGAAAACAAAAAAGGAATTAAGAGGGACAGTTTGCTAAAATTGTGAGAGCAAAAGAAGACAGTACAGGAATTGTGTTAATTTAGAAGCTTTTAGAAGTTCCTGCTCAGGACTCACCCACTTTTACATACAAATTTTAAAAAGGGCGTTAATGTACCAAAGCATATCAAAGAGTGTTTCTTCAACATTTTGTGCCTATCCTGACAAGGCAGTTTACCGGCAAAAACATAGTTCCCCAAAAGTGGTGAATCAGAGATAAGAATCAGATCTAAATCCACCCTGGGTACACAAGGACATCAAAGTCCCCCTCAGTAACACCAGCTCCTGATGCAAATGTCCCAAACACAAAATTCTTCATTTTTTCCAAGGCTCAGCACCGAAATCCAGAGGCTGATCTTACATCATGCCTCTAGCTCTACATCAGCCGGAACCAAATCCCAACTCCCAACACTGCTAACCTTGGAAGAATTAGGTAGTATGCCTGTACTTTACAAGGGCAGCCTGTTTGAGATTTTTTTAAGGAACCACATGTTTTGTATTATACACAGCAAGTTATAGAATAGTTGAAATAATTTATCATTTTCTTTTAACTTCAAAATTAAAAAATGTCTCATAAACAAAACTTAGGGCGTTAATTTAACTTCTATATGACACAAAATGTAACTGCAAGATAATGTTTTTAAATTGAATGCACATTTGTACATAAATATTTTGCAACCAGGTGGTTCAGAATAATGTTCAGCTTTAAGTTGCTCAGTGTACTTATTTATAGAAATTTTCTGCATTATGACATCTGTTAAAAATGAGTGATGTTAAAATAAAATAGTTGTAGGAATGGTAAACTTTTAAAATGATGGTTAATTAAGGAAATGGAACTTATTATACCTGTGATAACAATCACTAAGCTTAAAAAATCTGAAACCCTTCTTAACATATGTAAACTCCAAAATGTTTTGAAATAATGCCATAGCTACTTTCCAATGCCTATTGTCTGAATTACTTTCTACTGTAAAAACCCAAGTATTAACTCGGTTATGAAATTATACTTGAAAATGTTATGAAAGGGGAAATATTTTCTCATACTATTTTATGTTAGTGTAGAAGTTGCATTTGTAGTGGGGTCAAAACAGAGCTAGAACTTCCAAGAAGCCGTGAGTTTCCCATAATTAAAGAACTTACCATCTGGGCAGGA
>NW_010117266.1:5627-11415 GCF_000699245.1 Pterocles gutturalis
TATTATTTCCTTGTGCAACCTCATAGATTTGCCTGAAACTAGTGTACTCATGACAGATTGGTTGCCCTTGCAAATTCTATTATAGCGTCAGTTGAGTGTCTTCTGCAAAATGATCATCATTGGGTGATAGCAACCCAAAAATCCTAAAATAAAAAAGAATGTATCTCTTCACTCTTGCTTTTAGCTATTTCTTCTACCTGACAGTTGAAAGAAAATCAAGTTTCATTGACGACTGTCATTAGCCTAGGATGGCTAGATAGCAGTTTTGTGACAAGTTTCAGAGAAGTCCCCCAGAGAACTTCCACTTTCGCTAAGATGCAGAACCTGAAAAAATATCTTCTCACTCTTTTTATTTTCAGCTCTCAAGTCCCACAAGAATTTCTCTGGTTTCTTCTGTCAAAATCTCAGGAATCTGCTCTTCTTTTGCTTTTTGACTTCCTCACATGCAGGGTGCTATTTAAGTGTAAAATATGATTATTTCTTTATGAGACATGAACAGAAGTTCCAGAAGACTGACTCTCTTGGAACCTTTCACAAGGGTTTGTTGAGGATGAACTAAGTGCTTTGGTTTTTTTCGTCTCCAAAAGAAAACACCCACACAGATAAGGAAGTGATGTCCACAACACCCTGCCTCCACAAACATTCCTAATTGTGAAATAATTTAAAAAACAATATTTCCTGTGATATGAGCAAATCCAGATCTAGTAAAAATGGGGAACTGCCACTAGTATCGAAAGCAAATCCTATAATTCAGTTTTTATGCCAACAGTCAGACATCAGGAGAAACAGCTTTCTGTTGGAATTCTAGAAGTCAGGACTGGTATCTAGACACATTTTGTGCTCTGCTATTCAACTTACAGAATTAAATCAATGCCATGCAGGTCCTGGCATACTCCTGACAGCATCCTTAATCGTGAAAATTCCTGGACAACATTCTAAAACCACAGCGAAACCACCGCCTTTTGAACACACACAGGGGTGCCAAAATCTTCCTGAAAAAGGACAGATTCAGGTGAACGCTAAATGATTTTTTGAATTAAAGCATAATCATGAAACTGGATAGTGAACTGATCTCTTTTGCAGAGGATTGCACCAGCAAAAGGAAAGCTTTGCTTCATCCACATGCACCAATAATGACCAAATTAACAATCAACGTGTTGCAGGGCACTGAGTGGACAGACCGTATGTTATCCAAAAAAATAACACAGAAATAACCAGAAAAGTGTGCTGAGCAACCACCTCGTTAAACTTCATGTCTACTCTTCTTTCTCTTTTTAATCCATTTCATTTACATATTTTCTATTTTGATTGGATCCAAAAAAAAAGCCACAATGTGGTGACACACCACAAGAGGTTGTATTATTTATTTTCAAAAATTCTTGTGCCCAGACCCTTCTGTAATTGACAGTGGCATAAGTCATGGCTGAGTTAATTGCTTGGTGTCTGCACTGAATAGGAACAGAGTGCTCAGGATCAAATTCATCAGCATGAGGACTTCTAGCAGCACCTGTTTTTTAATCATGTCTTTGACAGTTCAGTGGCAAAAATCATTAAGAGATGTGTGGAAGGACTAGGATTGATAAACTACATCTAAAGCTAACCATTTTATTTGCTTTAATTTATTTCTTATTGCCCTTGTCACAAGTTAGCTGTGAAACACTGAAATAGTATAAAAGTTTAAGTAAATGCCAGCATCAAAGGAATCCCAGCCCATGATTGACACAAGATACTTCCCTTGCGTGACTTTCCCTTCACAAACAGCAGAAAGAGGAAAACCTCCTGAGAGCACTGGCAGCTCTTATAACTCACAGCAGCCATCAGCATTCTCCAATTTAAACTGCAACAAGACCAAGCACTAAGTTAAGAGAGGAGCAAAGGTGGTTTACAACCATCTCGTTCCCACCCCTGAGCCTCGCTGAATTCCACTAGGCTGCAGGCTGTCACTGGTTTTGATCTTTTTCCTTGTGGCTCCGCTTTTTAAACTAATTTGCAGCCCATTGGCAGGGAAGCCAATTGATATAAAGCCCATTCACGACTTTTTTTCTCCTCCATCTTTAATTCTCCATGCAAGGTTACCAGGCATGAGGAATATTCCCAAGGCTGGTGCTGCCAGGAACAGGACAACTTCTATTCCACTAGCAAAAGATGCAACGGGCAAAATAACTTGGACTGGAATCAGCGATGTTCTGAATTTGTGATATCCACCCACCCACATGCGTTGCACCCTCAAAGTTCTTTCTACCAGCATATACAATGCTGTATTGTACCAGGCTGAGCACATGTGGAGGCTTCTGTAACTAAAAACAGAGTTAAAGGCAGTATGGTGGTATCAAGTCTTGACTTAATTTATTTATTTGCTGTTAATGTACAAAGCTACTGTACAATAAGCCTCAAAGTTTCTTTACTACAGTGGCAGCAGGACAATAACCATCCCTTCTGCTGTCAGTTTTGCTGTCTGATCATCACAGAGCTGTAGGCTGGGCAAAACTCCTGCTTAAACATGAAGGGTAGATGAAGATTGACCTGGAGTGTGCACTTACCTTTCAAATAGGCAATAACTTCTTCTTCTAATGATAAAAGGTGATTTGTTTGGATATTTTTCCTCAGATGAAAAATAAAGTTCTGTAATATTTGTTTACTTAATAGTTACTGGTCTGGGAGAGACCTGTGCATTAGCAAGTTACTAGTTACCAAAAATTTTTGCCACTGACTGCAAAAAATGCAGATTAAATTGTACAAGTCTGTTCAAAATGAATTGCACATCAACAGGGTTTTCTTGGGATGAATGAGCATTAGCTCTAAGTTGGAGAAGGGTATCAGCTCTCGGTACAGAAAACCACCCATCCTATTCTCCGTT
The DNA here is from genome assembly GCF_000699245.1 of Pterocles gutturalis. NCBI lineage: Eukaryota > Metazoa > Chordata > Aves > Pterocliformes > Pteroclidae > Pterocles > Pterocles gutturalis. The sequence goes on from NW_010117266.1 coordinate 8,485, forward strand.
TCTCTGTTTCATGTCTTACCTGTCGCAGTTTGCTGTTTAGTCCCATTTACAGGGGCTGGGGCATTATTTGCAAGGGGAACCCCTAGGACCTGTTACTGGGACATATGCTTGTGCAAATGGAGGCTCCTTGTCTCATCCTGATGGCAGGAGAGAAGATCTGTGAACAAGCCCATGGCAAAGCTGGTATAAAGTTTGAGATAAACAGTCAGATTTAACCACCCTCTGTTTACTCCTAAAGCAAAAAAATGCCATTTTCTAGATGCTGTGGGTTTTTTTCCTGTAATCTTTACAAGCGATCTTTCTGTTCTTGCTAAGTGAGAAGATTAAAAAATTACAAGGTTATATGGGGAGGGGGGGTGGGAATCGTATAGAGCCTTTCATGTATGTTATGCCCCAGGTGTGCGATATAAAATGCTTTGCAGAGCAAGCACTTCAGGTTTGGATTTCAGTGTGAAGGCTGCATGTGCATACTTCACTGAGGGTTTTAAATTCCCCGTTTCAAAGGAAATTTATTTAAAGCTTGGGAATATGGCAACATGTTCGCCTAAGGTTTAAAGAACTGCCACTCCACATCAGTAGATGGAGATCTGGCCTTTGGTCAAAGACTGACTTGTAAATAACATATTCTTCTATTATTATTTTTTAAACCATTTCTGTGACTTTTATACACATTTCCAGAGGGGATGATCACTTAGAGTTCCCATTTTTTAAGAAGCCTCCATCAGGACGTTTCCTCACAGTGAACACCAGGGTAATTCAGATTTGAGAAGTTGTCCCAAGGCACTGGATGACCTGATCCCTTAATCCATTTTGGAGGACTGTACTCAGCTCACACCCCATTTATTTTATGCATTCTCCCTGCTAGATTGACTTTTATGTGGGTTTCTTTTGTTCAGATCCCCTGCCTTACTCTGACAGAAGCCAGTGAAGTTTTGATGAGTACAAAATCAGGATGTATTGAATCTATTCGCACTTGAAAAATAGTGTTTTTTCTTAAATCGAGTGTATGATTCATTCACAGCTGATATAGAGTTTTATTGAACCTTGGGTGAGCAGTGCCTCTATCCCATGCAGCCGGAGGAATGCACGTCTGTCAGTCCCATTAAAACACTAGCTTTTTGCAGCGCTTCCCACTATCAACCTGCATAAAACTCTAGGACTGCACAATTGCAATGATTCTTGCTTGTATTGAATGTGAGAAAAAATGAGTTAATATTAAATATCAAGAAAGAATTTTGATAATTTTTATGCAGCAATTTCATATAATACTTCTGCCTGATGACAGACTTAAGTCCGGGTATAATGTGCAAGATCTGCTTTACTGAATGCTAATTAGAAGCAGAAATACAAATCTTTCTGTTTCACCTACAACTGGTGTCATAGAGGGCAACAGAAACACAGGTATCAACAGAAACCAAGTTTATTTTTAAACATGATTTTAAAGTAGATCCCTCAGTTTATCGCACTGCTGCCACTCTGCTACCCCCTGCAAATCCTGTGCTGTATTTGCCAACATAAGTGGTATTATTTGGGATTTATAGTGACATTACCGAGGTAGTATCCGGACAGAGGTGTGTATAAATCAGGCAATTTGCTATAATCTAGTGTAAGGAAAACTCCATGGGTTTGTTCAGCAGCTGAGTTCCAAAGACTGCACCAAGAATGGTCTTCAGTATCAGTAGGAAGGAAAACACCAACCTGTGAGAAAGCAATGACCACTTTGAAAGTGAGAAAAGGGATTTCTTGAGAGAGCTGAGGATTTTCTGGTTTTTCTCTCTCTCTTCCTTTTCCACTTATAAACTGGACTTCCCTCCCAATACATCAAAAGGTTGCCCATCACTATATGTATGAAGCTCCCATTAATTTTGTCGGAGGTTGTACGCAAGGAGGAATCAAAGCTTAGACCTTCACAAGAGGCAATTGGCATGAAGGGCTCTTTACCTGGATCAGGGGCTGTTGTCAGTAGTGCCTTGCCTGGCCATGGGTGTTTCAGCCAGTATTTACAGCTCTGTAAATATCTCACCTGCACAGGTGGGAGGCTCGCCCACGTGTCATCCAGCAAAAATGTAGATAGACAAAAAACAGTGTGCTGCTGACAATGAACAAAATTTTCCCAGTTACTGTTGGAGGCTCCCAATGCAAACGTGGTAGTTATATGCTCATATGAAAGAAGTAGACGGATGGGAATTACAGGCTTTGTCATAAAGATTTGTTCTGTGGTGGATGCATGGTGAAGGTTGTTAAAGTTAAGAATTTCCAGTTGGGATGAGTATATACACGATATGAACATCTCCCATTGTCTTCTACACTCTTCTTGGTCTTTACCAAGGTGCAGAGGCCCTTATGAAATGTGAAATTAGACCATCATGTCCTCTAGCTGTGCTACATTCAACATAGGCCGATGGATTAAAGCTTCAAGTGGTTTTAATCTATCCTAATTAGTTCCTCTGTGTATGGATATGTCTGGTTTGGCACCTGGGACAGCACTGAGGACCTTCACTGTGAGCACGTTCCTCCAGTAATCCTTGTTGACAAGCAAGTTGGCAAATCATATCCACACTTGAGATACTGTCTGAACAACAGTGCTAAGTCTGCCCATACTTTGAAAAAAAAAAAAAAAAAAAAAACAGTTATGTTCATGGAAGGTCTCATCTTTGTTAGCTCTGATGGCTGAGGTCATCCAGGTAGGCGTGGAAGAGCCATAAGTGCTTCAACATTACCAAACTTTGTACTAATGCAGTTCTGGCCTTCTCTTGAATTGCACTTAAATATTAGCTTGGTTGCACGGAGACAGTTCTTTGTCTTCTTCTGACACCATTCCTGGTGAAAAGAGTGCTAAAGAAGGTCTTTTCTTCTGGGGTGTTTCTGTGCTGAGTTATTCAGACCTTACTGACTGATTTCCCACCATAGAATCATAGAATCATAGAATCA